>NC_090271.1:115970000-116067500 GCF_040414725.1 Anabrus simplex | reverse complement strand
AGATCAAATCTTTCTACTTCGGCGATAAGCCAGTGAGCAATGAAACTTTAGAGGATTTAGTTAATGTAAGTAATTAGAAAAGGAATATACTAACTTGTTAAATAGTTTATGATCAGGAGCGTGTTTAATGCCAGGCCCTATTTAGTACTACCACACTCTTCTGGGAGTTAGTAGCAAAAATATAATAAAATTCAAGGTACGGAGTGCTCTGAATAGCTAATTTGTTTGTCTCTAAACGTGCAGTGGAGTCGGCGTATTATATGAAAATAATAATAATAATAATAATAATAATAATAATAATAATAATAATAATAATAATAATAATAATAATAATAATAATAATAATAATAATTATAATCGTCTAAGCAAGCATTAGGCCAAATGGTCTGTTACCGTTCCGGTCACTGTTGCAACTCATCCAACTCATTTTCCACTGTGTCACTGAAGACAACTCGAAATATCCCTGCATTCAGTTTCCAAGTCCCTACCAAAGGAAATATTGTATTTTTGCAAACAAACAAAGTATGGAAGGAAAATGAGTAAGAACGATAATTATAGAAAAATAACCTTATAGTCGTTGATTAGTATCGAGACAAATACCTAGTTACCGGTATGAAAACAACACATTAAAGAATATTACTGTCCGTTAGGTTATTCATTCTGCTTCGCTTTCTTAAATGTTCATTCTCGACAATGTTTCTCAGTTATATCAGGTTCTTCGCCTAATTCCTTTTTCCTTTATGGCTTTGAAACTATCAAAAGGTCAAAAGGAACTAATTACCAAACAAGCAATTTATTTCTTTAAACTTACTTACCAACTTCTTTTTTCCTTTTACAGTTTGCTTCGCGTCGCACCGACACAGATAGGTTTTATGACGACGATGTGATAAGAAAAGGCTAGGAGTAAGAAGGAAGCGGCGATGGCCGTAATGTAGGTGCAGTACAGCCTCAACATTTGCCCGGTGTGAAAATGGGAAACCACGGAAAACCATCGTCAGGGCTACCAGCAGTGGAGTTCCTACCGAATGCAAGCCCACAGCCACGCGACTCTAACCGCACGGTCAATTCGCTCGGTAAACAAAAAACTACGAAGTGTGAACTGATTATCACACTACGCAAAAAAGCGACTAACTGAATTCACTGCTCGATCAGAAGACGTAAATACTGCGGTCGGGAGAAAAACGTGGGGATTTTTCCAACGCACATTTCTGCCCGTGATGAGGTCATGTCCATTCAAATATCCAAACAAACTCGGTACAGATTATGTCTTTTAGAGTGAAAAGTATAATGCTCTCATTACGTTTTCTCTGTAATTGGCTGGAAAAATTTACTTTTTTAAATACGTTTCTACGACCTCAATTTATATCGAAATGAGGAAACTTCCGTATGCGCTGGGACACGTACGTACCTTTGGCGACACTGGTCTCGATTCATATCTTAGTTGGACGCCCTATAGAGCGACTTCCTCTGGGCTGGCGTCAGAATATCATGGCCTAATCAATGCCTCGTTCCAGCGAGCTCCTTTACTGGCCTTCAAAAACGGGTCCCCGCTCCGTATTCAGAGTAGTTTCATATCTTGACACGTGGCGGTAAGCGCCAATGATTGCACGGCAGAAATACATACTCCGCTGTGTAAAAGGTATTGACGTTAATATCTTATCTTCGTTTAGAAGTATTGGGCTGGTTTCATACCATATTGTTTAAAATTTTAATCCCGAAGCCTACTTTAATAGTTATTTAACAAAATAATAATTTGTTAGGATATGGAGCAGTCCAGCTGGCGTTCCATAACTGTGAGTAATAACAGCGGTTCCTTTATTGTCTACACTACTTAGATGGATATTAGAAATTACCAGTAGTATCTGGTTCAACACATTTGTCTTCTTGTGTTAGAAAAGTCCTGACCTTGAAATTAAGCGGCATTATTCAGTCGGATTTTAAAAATTTATCAAGTGCTGTAGTCAAGAAGGGCATGGTTGGAAAAATAAAATCCTTATTTTGAACTAAAATGTTCAGAAGATATTCCTGAGAAAACGGTGTGTGACAAAAATATGACTTCTGGCTGAGGTAACTAAATGAATCTCACGAAACTCAATAATCAAAAATTACCCGTGTTCCTCCCGAACTTGGCATAGGGTCATCAGCTGGATACCGCAACTATCCAAGACACTGACCGGTTAGCATATCGGTACTTTTTATTTCGTGGGGGCCCCCCGAAGCCCACTCTCTCCGCATTGCGATCGACTATAATGTACATCGCCTCCGACATGCTATTAATTCTAAGAAGAAAGAGATAGCAGGGAGGATTGGGAGTATGGTACTACCGAAGTATCTGCCTGTCCCCATGCGCAGCGTGAATATATTAGGCCGTGATAAGAATTACTTAGGGATTTTGTCCCTTCCCATTCTGTTGACATTGTCCTTCCAGTTATTCTGGCATCTTCGTAGCCATTATAACACGGGCTCTACCTTTACTTCTATCATCACTATCTCGTGCCTCTAGTGGTCCTTTTGTGTGTATGCCGCTATACGTCTCAGCACCGGTGACTTAGGTTTCTCCTCTTTTCCAGATTATCCATGCTTGACTTCTGTGCAAAAGGGCCGTTCTGGTTAGTGCACTGTAAATAAAATAGTCTTCATCTTTTTAGGACTAAATAGAGTTTTATCACTGTGTTTATAGTACCGATGATTTTGTTAAATTTTGCAATCACATATATATATATATAAAGTTAAAATCAACAGCCCGTTTCCACTTTCAACCGGAATGGAATGAATGAAGCTCCATCTAGCGGCGAGGATAGGAACTGTGCCGGCTGCTGATGCCTGTTGCACTCTTCTGCGGCAATGATTAATGACTGAGATATGAAATGATATAGGAGAGTGTTGCTAGAATGAATGATACGAGGGAAACCTGGAGTCCTCGGAGAGAAACCTGTCCCCCTTCCGCTTTGTCCAGCACAGATCCCACATAGACTGGCTTGAATTTGAATAATGTATCTATTTGTAAGCGGTAATTTATAGTGGAGCAGATTTACTTTTTTTTTTTGTTTCTTTTTCAAGTTGCTTTACGTCGCACCGACACAGATAGTTCTTATGGCGACGAGGGTAGAGGAAGGGGCTAGCAGTGGGAAGGAAGCGTCCGTGGCCTTATTTAAGGTACATCCCTAGAATTTGACTGGTGTGAAAATGGGAAACCACGGAGAACCATCTTCAGGGCTGTCGACAGTGGGGTTCGAACCCACTATCTCCTGAATACTGGACACTGGCCGCACTTAAGGGACTGCAGCTATCGAGCTCGGTGATTTACTTTTTGTAAGAGCGTTCATTGATTTTTAAAAACAAGGGGAATGAGCCAAAATTCTACCGCACTATTTTATTGATTCATTTACATTCTAGTACTGTGTTTCTATTTTTAAATTCGGCATAATGCTTTAGTTCTCCTACATTGTACGTCATACTTACAGATGTCTACAGATATGTTCATGGCTGAAGGAGTTGTGCATGCAGCCAAAAGGATAGCTTCACTAAGCTCTGCGCCAGTTTACCTTTACCAGTTTTCATATGATGGTGGCCTGGGGTTCATGAAGCTGAATATTCCAGGCTTTCTTAACTTCCCAGGTAAGTAAATTCGTGAGATTGTGGGACATGCATAGAAATACAACATCTGGAACGTATTATATTATCCTCAGAAGTAGCATTATAGTGTAAACACCATTCAGCTGCAAATATGATAAACATTTTATATCTAACGGTTCGGCGTTTAGAAAATACGAACTCCCCTTCATGACTGGAATATTCCATGTCGAATCGTACAGCGAAAGGAGATATAATTTTGAAGTATTTTCTAAGAATTTTAAAGTGGTATTCATTCCTTTACAATTATAAATATAACATTATATATGATCTAGTACATAATAATAATAATAATAAAAATAATAATAATAATAATAATAATAATAATAAGCAACCGTCTTTCGAATTGACTTATTTATTAACGTGTACTGGAAACATACAGGCTATTATTAAAATATGTATTAGGACAAAGTCCTATTTATCACATTTTTATGCTTAATGTAGTTTAGTGGAGGACAGCGAATGTATAGGCTACCTCTCTAGGTGGTACTTATAGGGGCCACAATCCAAAGAGGTAAACATCATTCCCTCAAGTATTGTAGTCCCTAATCGAACCACAAATGCAATGTTTCGGAAATATTTCTAGGAGGATAGTTGGCATTTTGGAATTCTGAATACATAGGTCATAATAATAAATCAGATAGTTAGCATATTGGATTTCTAAACAGATAGAATGTTAGAATTTTAAATACATAACAATAAGTTAAATAGTTACAACAGTTGCACTTTATATGCATAGTCATACGGCATATCCGAACAGAAACATAATTTTAAAATGGCAATCATAAAACCCGAGTAAGTTTGTACTATAGCAGCTCTATATTGAACCGATACATCAGTGAAAATAACATTTATAACTAGTCTATACTGACAGACAAATGAACAGTACTCATCCATCACAGGATGTCAACAGGTGTTCCGAAACCCTTACCACATACATAATATGTTCCTGTACATCCCTGGACAAAAAACTTGGCAGATCGCACAGCTCAAACCGGAGGCCTTTTGAAAGTAGCCAGACCCCTTCCTACCTGGGATACACCATATCGGTCTACCATAACAAAGAGAATATGAATACACTAACTGAATAAAAAAATATTGAGATTAACAGCCTTTTACAACTGCAATTAATATAATATGTTTAAGCCTAGTTATATTATCCAGTGCATATTTGAATAAAAGAATTTAGGTCTATTAATGGAACATTTCACAAAGAAATCCCATTAATGTATCTGCATGGACATATCTATATCGATGCGTCGTAAAGCAAGGAAAAGCAATGCAGAATTTTAGGGCGTCCATTGCCTGAGTGTAGGAACATGACCTTGAAGACGATAAAGTGGATTGGAATTGATAAATAAAGAGTGAATAATAAAATTTAAACCCCTACGGTTTAGGTACTTTATCCGGACAATACCTGCTACACGTTGCAATATCTACTACACGGTACAATATCTACTGTGTGGTAAAATACCTACTACGCCGCACGTACTTTAGTCAAAACTTGAGTCCGTAACCACGGCACAGCTCCCTTCAATTTTTCAATTATACCTGAGTAAAGTTTAAAACAATAACTTCATCTTTCCAGTCGATCAAAATGTGATAAAGGTACAAATCAATTTGGTTCGGTGGTCAGGTTTAACAATAATGAAGAACACCTGATCAATGTAAAAATGGCGACATGCTGTGTTACATGGAATAGTACAAGAAAACATAAGATGATATAAACCTTCGTGATCTTCCCTTCTCTGCGAGGGGGCGATTGTCTCGATATTTGGACGCTTAAAAAATCATTATCATATTTTCTCTGCTGAACGTTGTACGGAGGTGATATCAACATAGTTCCTAAATGTGACGCACGAGATGAACTATTTTTGCTAGTTTGTAAGCTGATTTAAACATTCCTTTAATTTTTATTATTTTATTACTTTTAAGTAGATTATAAATGTATTTCCTCAAAGTTAGTTTCAGCAAACTTCAGAGTCAAATAGTTATAAATTAACTGAGTTGAAACTGAAGAGATGGCTCCAGGTCTTACAAAAAATGTTTAGACCAATGTAATATTATTTAAAATAAAAATATCTACAGTTGCAGGCTCTGTTAAATCTGGACTATTCTCTGGACTTCTCATCACGTTATTTCTTTTAAGTTGTAATTTCTTGTTTCCTTGATGATTTTAATAAATGTGGCATATGAAGAATAACTCTGTTATCCCGCAGGCCCTACGCATGCTGATGATCTTGGATATATCTTCGATGTTGGAATAAAAGTTTCAGACGACTCGTTGGAGGCTAAAGTAAGATCAAGAATGGTCACCCTATGGACAAACTTCGCTAAGACCGGGTAAGTATCGGAATCTTTTCTCTTTAATGAATATTAAGTTCACTTTCAACAGTATTCCATTACTCATTGTTTACCAGCATGTATTTTGACAAAACGTACCATAACATGTTTCGCATTCTTTAAGTCTTATCTTAACGTACACATCAAAAACAGTTAAGATAGCGAACATTTTGATAAACTCTGGTGCAAAGAAGAGAGGGTTTTATTTTTATTTATTTTTTTGCTATTTGCTTTACGTCGCACCGACACAGATAGGTTTTATGGCGACGATGGGACAGGAAAGTCCTAGGAATGGGAAGGAAGCGGACGTGGCCTTAATTAAGGTATAGCTCCAGCATTTGCCTGGTGTGAAAATTGGAAACCACGGAAAACCATCTTCAGGGCCGCCAACAGTGTGGTTCGAACCCAATATCTCCCGCATGCGAGCTCACAGCTGCGCGCTCTTAACCGCACGACCAACTCGCCCGGTAGAATAGAGAAAAGCCGAGCCACTGGCTGCGTGATTTGAGTCACGTAGCTATAAGCTTGCATTCGGGAGATATTGGGTTCGAACCCCACTATCGGCCGCCTGAATGTAGTTTCCCGTGGTTTCCCAATTCCACACTCGGCTGTACCTTAATTAAGGTCGCAGTCACTTTCTTCCCACTCCTAGCCCTGTCTTAGGCCGTAAGGCCTGTCTGTATCGGTGCGACGTAAAGCAAATTGAAAAATAGAAAAAAATCCTTCGTTCCTAAATTGTCGTGATAGATGAATAATAATGGCTTTCGAAAATGCATTCGAGAAAACAGAGCGCCTTGTCTGATTTTACAAAATTGAACAATTATGAGTTTCAGAAAGATTATCGCAAATGTGAGGCGGCCAACGTCATGAGGCTGAGTTCCATGCTGCTAGGGCCCCAGTCACACACATCTGTTGTCCCAGCTGTGGATAATAATTTGAAACTCACGGTCTTTGAGATGTACGTAGGCCATCCAGAAATTAAGTTTCCCTATTTCTGCTCCCATAAAGTAAACGTATATAGCCGGTAAAGACGAGCATGCGGGACAGATCTATCACGTCGCAATCATATACCAGCCGGACAAGTCCCGCCGGTGTCAGTAGCGCAGCAGCAGTGGCTCGAAATGGCGGCTCATATTCTTTCTTCCACCACCTGCGAGTTTCGGTCTGTAATTAAGTTTGTACGGAAATTGTTATGGGCCATTCAAAATAAGAGGCTTGGAATACTCAGTGCAGATGTTGTGCTGATCCATAGCAATGCTCTTCTACATATGGCTTGAGGCTCAGCAACTGTTCTGCAGAAGTTCGGCCGGGAGGTGTTTGATCATCCACCGTACAGTTCTGATCTACCTCGTAGTTGTTTTTATCTTTTCTTGCACCTCAAGAAATTCCTGCCCTCCTGTGAGTATTTTCATACGGACAAAGAGCTGGAGACGAATGTCAAACGCTGGTTCCATTGCCAGGTGGCAGACTTCTACAACAGCGTCATACAAAAGTTGACCTCACGGTATGACAAGTGCTTCAATTCTTGTGCTGATTACGTCGGAAAATAGCTCCAGCATTTCTGTATCGAGTGCCAATAAAATTTCCCGTATAACTATTTTGTCTTAGCACTCTAGATGGTGTTCTATGGTTTCCAGAATTCATACCAGACAAATTCTGAACTGTACCTTAATGATATTTATTTATTTATTTATCGTGTCAGAAGTACAAAGTAAGAGAGACAAAAATTAAACCAAAAAATTTTAAACATTGGTTGACCAAAAATTGGCCACGACAAGCGCATTTGGAGTTGCTCTCATTAGATCTTTAATGGTACAAGTGGCTGGAGAAGAGTAACCTTAATGATGTGCATGGCCGTTTCCTTCCCTTTCTTCTCCCATCCCCGCAGGAAACTCATCTGAGATAGTGCGACATAAGCCGTTAAGATAATAATAACAATAATAATAATAATAATTTCTTTTTATTATTATATTTTTGGATTGTGAATAATGTTCTTCATGTACATGACTTTTATAGGAAAGCACTGTCTCTGTATTTTAGTTGTATACGTTATTTTATCCCATTTAATTTCTCTCCCGTTTCCCATTATTATGTTAAGAAAATACATGGTATGATATTTCAGTAAAAGAGTAGGTCCTTAAATGAAACTAAGTTTAGTAAAAGTTACCTTCCTTCATCTTAATTTCTTGCGTCCAAATTTGATATCCGTGGATATTTCAGTGCAAAATATATCAATTCTTCATTTGACAGTACTTGCAAATTTATTAATGTAGAGTAATTTAATAGGTCCTATATTGACGTAAATAAGTGTCATTCTTTCTTACAATGGTCGGACACGATGCCATTTGACAATAAGACTATGGTTGAGACCGCTAACATTTCAGCCAGTATTCGCACAAAAGAATTACAAAGAAATAGGAGAATTTGACCCGCGATGAATTGGCATACGAGCCCGTGTGGTACCTCCCTTCATTCTCCTCTCTACCGCATATTCAAGGTCGAGACAGGGTACCGTGTGGACCGGCGGGAAAGCAAATAACCTCTCTTCTGTAGGTGTTTGGCTCATGTTAAGTCTCCCGTTATTTGCTCTCCCCATCTCCCCTAGCTCTTCAGGTGTATCCATGTGTATACTTCCACAAGAATATGACGAATGGAAGAGAGGGTGTAAGCTAATACTGGTTGATTCTGAGTGGTGTACTGATTTATCCCCTTCTCTGAAATGAATATTTCAGGCCAAAGATTTAAATGAACACTAGTGTAAAAGCTGAAAAAATTATCGAAGTCATAGGCTTGATGATCGGGAGTAGGGGCACAGTACCTTGAAAATTCGTTTAGCCCTGCACGATAATCCACCTAAGAAAATCTTTGATTGGTGGCATTGCCTTTTCTGACTTAAAACCATCAATATTTTAAGAAAAATCTTCGGTGTTTTAAATTCAATATATTGCTGTATATATTTTCCTATCACACACTTTTAACTGGTACGAAGTGTACTTTGTCTTTTATACAGTCACTAAATTGGGGATTTCTTACAATGTAATAAATATATACTTATATTTCTCTTATTTTAATTGATATCCATGAAGTAAGGAAACTCTTATTTGATCGGGTCTCGGATTTCGAGTATCTACATAAGGTGTAAAAATAACTGAATATAACTTAGGAAAAGAAGAAATGAACATTATACTCGCAAATGCAATGGCTGTTATTGGACGATTAGGAAAATAGTATCCTGAAATTGATATATTTGATTACAATTATTACGATTTACATTATAGCTATGTCATTTCTTCTCCTTGGCCCTGAAACTGGTGTCTGAATAAGGAAGATGTCGAGTTATGATGTTATATGAAAATAAAACCTTTCGAAAATATTAGCACATATTATAGTAAACATTACCTGGAGAAGATACAACAACACCTTGATGACTGAATCGGTGTCTACGGGCTCGCTGTAACAACAGCTTAATATACCAAGCTCTAGCTAGGCTTCACTGGAGGAATTAAGTGAAAATGGACCTTTACGGTGTCTGAAGCAATGAGGATGAAACACTCGGCAGAAAAACATGGTGGAAGATCGTTAGATAGGCTGAAATATATACGTTCTAGATTAGAATATTAAACTACTTACGATAACAAATGCCTAAGTTATATCTCAGTGAGATACTTTCATTCTCGTATATTTCAGGAACCCAACACCAGAGGTGACAGAAGAATTCCCTGCGTGGCTTCCCTATACGAGTGATGCAACGAACTACTTGGATATCGGGTCACAGCTGGAGGCGAAGAAGGACTACCACAAGGAGCGAATGGATTTCTGGGACAACCTCTACAATTATTGAACAGACACAAAATATATACATTGAAATTGTATCTGTAATGTCTCTGTAACGGTAGTAAATATGTAATATAAAATATACTGCATTAAATATTTTCTTCCATAAGATGAGAGGAGGCCTACTGTATATGGAATTATTTTTGTTATTTACTATCAAAAACATATAATTTACAATGCATCATAACATGAAATACGTACACTGTCTATAGAAATTTCAACAATATTGATTTAAGAAAACCGCACCTCTGCAACCGTGTTCAGGAATCCTTCAATTTCTGGTCATTTAGGCTGCTTGTATATTACTTTTGACGTTCACTTTTACTCTAACAGATGGCAGAAGTCCAGGATCTCTGTGGGGAGATCTATAGTTAAGTTGCAATTAATTTTGTGGGGTAATTACGAAGTGTGTCAACACAAATCTTTTCAACGTCGGCATCGTACGATATGTAGTGTCAGACGGACATTGTTCCGCCCTTTCCAAATTCGCATATCTCTCTCGGGCTTCTTGAGACCGCGATCTTCTGATACTCTACCAGTGATTCGCAAATGGAGCTTATGACGTAAGTGAATCATAGTAGTGAACATGTTTACTACCTTAAGACAAATCTCGAGCTTCGAACAAAGTTTAGCGGAATTCTTATGCCCCATACAGTTTATCTTCCATATCTTGAATGTTAACAGTGGAATGTGCTACATAATAATAATAATAATAATAATAATAATAATAATAATAATAATAATAATAATAATAATAATAATAATAATAATACTTGAATGAGAAACGTAAAGTCATCAGAAAAATTATCAGCCCATAACTGACTGACGAAGGATACCGATTGCAATCTCGTACAAAAACCGAGGAGCACTCAAACCTTGCGGCCGACATCAGAAAAAGATGCCTGAAAATTTACGGACACATCAATCGCCTTCCAGAAAACAGACTGGCAAGAATCTTACTAGAAACAACATAATACATCAAAACAAATAGGTGGACATCGGAAATCCTCCAAGACCTGGAAAAATCAAGCAATCAAAGTGGCCGACATCGCAGACCGAACCTGCTACAGAACGAAAATCAGCAAGTGGGAAGTAGAGTCAAAGAGAAACCATTCAGTAAAAGACAAGAACCAAGTGGAAAGACGAACGAAGAACCATGATGAGAGAAAAATTGAAGGCTGCCTGAGAAAGAAGGAAATGCACAACTTCTAAGTGAGCTTTGCGTGATAAATTTCTTGTCTTTTTATACATAATATTATTATTAATAATAATACACCGAAAAAATCACTGTCACCATGCGGAAGCGAAGGCTAAAATTGAATGGGCGTCTAGAAAGAACGGATGAGAAACGGCTAAGAAAATATTCAAGTACATAACTGGACTGAAAGCTTCGACGAAGTGGGTAGAAGAGGTAAAAAGAGATGTAATAGAAAGTAAACTTACAATGGATATGATTCACAATAGGAAGGAATTTAGTAGCCGAGTGGACAGCATCAGAACATTCCAGGAGAAACCACCAAAATGTAGACCCAAATTGGTCATATCTGAGAAAGAAAGGAAGATCAGAAGTGAAAGGATGAAGAGGTTCTGGGAGAAGAAGAAGAAGAAGAAGAAGAAGAAGAAGAAGAAGAGAAATCCTTAAGTTGAATGTGGTCCATAGACGGCCAAATTCGGAAATAATAATAATAATAATAATAATAATAATAATAATAATAATAATAATCATTAGCATCATTAGCATCATCAGCATCAACATCAACATCATCATCATCATCCTACTGGTTTTACGTTTGGGTAAATCTACAGACACGAGTAAGGGTATTTGAACACATCGAAATTCCCTCGTTCGAATCCAGGATCAAACGCGCAAACTTGGGCTCAGAAAACCAGTGTTGTACCATCTGATTCACTCAACTTCAACTACATTCAACAACGTTTCAGTTTATTTTCCTGGTTGAACCGTATTGTTGTTTTCTGTGCATTAAGTACAGATTGACGACGTTTCGAATACAATGAAAATATTATTTGTCAAGGCGACTGATATACCCCTAGTCGATCCCAGGTAATCAGTCTCCCAGACAGCAATCACACTACAAGAGTGTTTTGTTTTTCTACTCCGGGGGAGGGGTGCAAGGCCTGCTCCCCCCGCGTGGCAAGCGACACACTCTACATTGCCTCTGACATGCTATTAATTTCTAAGAAGAAAAAAGATAGCAGGGAAGAGTGGGAAAGGTAGTAGAAGAGTACCTGCCTGTTTGCACATTAGACGCGTTACCAGGCCAGGTTTGTGTTGGTAAGGTGGTTTCAAGGCGTGGTATTAAGGGTCAGGGAAAACCACATACGCAGAAAAGAGAAAGAGCCTACATGTAAATCCTGGCGAATTCTGATAGCACTTGAAAAAGGATGTGGTTTCTGGATAGGTCCAGGTGTTTGTGTTAGTTGAGAAAAAGGTATCATGCACCAGCCATGAACCATAATCTCGCCGTTCCAGTAATCAGGTGATCAGTCCGTCTGGGCACTGCCGTGACTTGCGCGGGCCTTGCCAGTTGTGGAGCCATGCGTTTAGTACAACTAGGGCCAGCCGCACAGCGCCACCTCCTTGGGGGTCCTTCCACACTAGTTTCCGATCCCGGAGAATGAGGCCAAGCCCGCCGGGGCGGGGGCCTCCTGGATGGGTGTGGGTCATGGCGCCGGCCCTCTTTCCTCTCTGCCCACGCCATTGCCCGAAACACAGGGCAACTGCGATAATAAGCCGGGTGGCCCCCCGCGCAGTTGGCGCACACCGACGCCTTTTTAAGTGGTGCGCTTGCCGTGTAGTGGTGATCACCCCCACAACGGTTGCACCTCACTAAGAGCCCACATCGCTCCTACCGGTTGCCCCACCTCAAACAGCGGAAACACTGCAAGAGGGGAACGTTTCGGTCTCATCTGTTTTCCACTACCCACTGAGGTCCTCTCCTGTTTGGCTCCTCGGTCGACTGCTGTCCTGGGAGCAGTCGTGGGTTGCGGCTGGGTGGCCCGCTCCTGATGGACCTGCGTCGTCTTCTTTATCCTGGTCCGGGGGCGGCGCCTACTTCCAGGGGGTTTCTTCTTGGCAGGGGAAGAGGCCTTGTCCTGGTGGCCCTCCTCACGGCCTGGTGACCCCGGGGTAGCGGGTGGCTCTGCTGTATCGCCGTCTTCTCCCTCCTCCTGGCTGGCGCCGGTGGCATCGGTCAGTGTAAACACCCGACTGCGTTCCCGGTCCTGAAGGGCGCACATCGATGCCTGCAGCTCGACAGACACGCTGGCAGATTGGGCCTGGTTATCAGTCTCCGAACGCCAGGGGGCGTCCTTATCTGCTGCTGTGCTGCCGTCTGTCGTCACGGGCGCTTTCCTGGATTGCGCCCGGGTAACAGGCCGTTCCTGGTAGGCCTGGGTCTGCGTTCACTGCGCCCTGGCAGGTTATCGACGTTCCCGGTTGGTGGCCTTGTTGGCCTGCGTGTAGTTCGTGAAGTACAGCAATCCAAATGGGGCCACGCTATCGCGGCGCTCAAAAGCGCCGCCGTCGTCCTCGGTCCTTGGCTCCATCTGTGTGGCTGCCTCCTGGCTGCCTGTGTCGTCCAGCTGCTCCCTGAGTCCTGGTAACCGGACAACCTGAAAGTGTTGGGACGCCAGTTGCTCGTAGACGCGGAGACGGTTTGAGTCCTTAGGGAGGATGACGACCGCCCAGCCATGGATCACCTCGCCGATGAGTTGGATGATCGGCTACACTCCGATGAACTCCACAATCGCTGCAAGGAGGTCGATTACGATAATCGTCTTCAGGTAGGTGTGCTTCCTCCACCGGTTGTACACCATCACGGCCGGGAGTCTAATGTCAGGGCTGAGCACCGTCCTCAGCCTCGCTAGGAGTTCCTCTGTGGCTGCCCTGCAGTCGTAGTCGGACGGTCTCGCCGGAATGGATAGCTTATTATCCTTTTCCTCCTGAAATAAAAACCTGAAAGAGAAATAGCACCAGAAAGTACTTCTTGACAAAGATCACTGCGTACTTAAAGGTACACACAGGAGAAAATGCTCTTTCGGAGATGTACCAACAAGTACAGTTGCCTGACTAGTACTGGCAAAGTACCAATTGCCTGGCGAGGAGAATTGAGTCAGCGGGAAGCACGAACGTCCTGCCGCTGTGACTGCCAAGCTCGTCCTACTACAAGAGTGTTTTTTCGACCCCCCCCTCGAAGCCCGCTCCCCCCGCGTGACCATCGACTCAATCTACATGGCCTCCGACATGCTATTAATTTCTAAGAAGAAAGAGATAGCAGGGGAAGAGTGGGAAGTGATACAAGGAGTATCTGCCGGTTTCCAAGTCAGACTGACGACAACGGCAAAGTTTGTATTGGTGGGATAGTGTTAAGGTGTGGTATTGAAGGGTCTTTCGAATATGTACTAATAAGTACAACTGCCTGGCTAATACTTAAAAAGTACAGAGCGCCTGGCAAGATGAGAGAAGGCTGAGCGAGAGGCACGTACGTCCTTCCGCTACGACAGTCAGCTCGACCCGAAAAGAGTGGTTCCTGACCTTGGTCTTATATATCCTAGCCTTTCTGGCTGACGTAAGCCTCCTGACTGTCTCGTGAGAATTCTGGAAGGAATGTGTCACAGCCAGGTAGAGGAGCTTTCTCGCGCTGTTATGTAATTGGAGGTTCGACCTGCGTGTTTATATTGTGGTCTGTTTGTCTTAATCTATGTATGATAGGCATCGAAGAATTAATGATTTTATATACTTCCTCTGTAGGTGGATTACTACTTTCGGTGGGGTTGCACCACTCCTTTAGGAATATTTTTGACGTGGGATGTCCATGTGATTCCATCAGTTTCAAATCTCGGTTAAGGAAGAACGCTTTGGTTTTTGCATGCACGTCAACACGCGCGAATTCTCCTTCAGATTTAGCTGGTGAAAGTGTAGCTCTACTGATTCTGAATATGTACCATCCTATTGCTGAAGCTATCCGAAGGCTTATCATTCGTCGCATAGGCAAGATTTGGCTTATATACCAGATTTTGCTGAGCGCATATATATATTTACATTCTGTGTTCTTTGCTGCAGGAGTTGTAATTTATATTTAGCTTGTTGTAGAACGCCTTTCGATAGGGTGGATCATGGGAGACTACTGGCAAAAATGAGTGCAATTGGACTAGACAAAAGAGTGACTGAATGGGTTGCTATATTTCTAGAAAATAGATCTCAGAGAATTAGAGTAGGTGAAGCTTAATCTGACTCTGTAAAAATTAAGAGGGGAATTCCTCAAGGAAGTATTATCGGACCTTTATGTTTTCTTATATATATAAATAATATGAGTAAAGGAGTGGAATCGGAGGTAAGGCTTTTTGCGGATGATGTTATTCTCTACAGAGTGATAAATAAGTTACAAGATTGTGAGCAACTGCAACGTGACCTCGAAAATTTTGTGAGATGGACAGCAGGCAATGGTATGTTGATAATCGGAGTTAAAAGTCAGGTTATGAGTTTCACAAATAGAAAAAGGCCTCTCAGTTCTAATTACTGCGTTGATGGGGTGAAAGTTCCTTTTGGGGATCATTGTAAGTATCTGGGTGTTAATATACGGAAAGATCTTCATTGGGGTAATCACATAAATGAGATTGTAAATAAAGGGTACAGATCTCTGCACATGGTTATAAGGGTGTTTAGGGGTTGTAGTAAGGATGTAAAGGAGAGTGCATATAAGTCTCTGGTAAGACCCCAACTAGAGTATGGTTCCAGTGTATGGGACCCTCACCAGGATTATCTGATTCAAGAACTGGAAAAAATCCAAAGAAAAGCAGCTCGATTTGTTCTGGGTGATTTCCGACAAAAGAGTAGCGTTACAAAAATGTTGCAGTGTTTGGTTGGGAAGAATTGAGAGAAAGAAGAAGAGCTGCTCGACTAAGTGGTATGTTCCGAGCTGTCAGCGGAGAGGTGGCGTAGAATGACATTAGTAGACGAATAAGTTTGAATGGCGTTTATAAAAGTAGGAAAGATCACAATATGAAGATAAAGTTGGAATTCAAGAGGACAAACTGGGGAAAATATTCATTTATAGGAAGGGCAGTTAGGGATTGGAATAACTTACCAAGGGAGATGTTCAATAAATTTCCAATTTCTTTGAAATCATTTAGGAAAAGGCTAGGAAATCAACAGATAGGGAATCTGCCACCTGGGCGACTGCCCTAAATGCGGCTCAGTATTGATTGATTGATTGATTGATTGATTGATTGATTGAGTGATTGATTGATTAATAATAATTTCGTGTGGCTATTACTAGCCGATTGCAGCCCTTGTAAGGCAGACCCTCCGATGAGGGTGGGCGGCATCTGCCATATTTAGGTAACTGCGTGTTATTGTGGTGGAGGATAGTGTTATGTATGGTGTGTGAGTTGCAGGGATGTTGGGGACAGCACAAACACCCAGCCCCCGGGCCAATGGAATTAACCAATTAAGGTTAAAATCCCCGACCCGGCCGGGAATCGAACCCGGGACCCTCTGAACCGAAGGCCAGTACGTTGACCATTCAGCCAACGAGTCGGACTATTGATTGATTGATTGATTGATTGATTGATTGATTGATTGATTGATTGATTGATTGATTGATTGATTGATTGATTGATTGATGTCACCCCTAATACCTTAATTTCCTCTGTTACATTCATCCATAGCGGAAGATTTCTGTACTCTCTGCTTCTATTATCTACCAACATTGTCCTGGTCTTCTCAAAGTTAAGGACTGCCCCAGAATAGTGACCGTAAGTCTCTAGTGGCGTTATTAGCTGCTGGAAATCTGTGTTGTGGTCGAAAACCAGGCTGACATCATCAGCATAAGCAAATACATCGAAGGTTCCTGGTGAAAATGTGCGCTTTAATTTACTAATAAAAGGTTCCAACGATATAACAAACATTGCCATAGATAAAGGACAGGCCTGCCGCATTCCTCTTCCAACTCTGATTGCTCTTGTTAGGCGGACATTCACATTGATCTTGGATGTTCGACCAATTCTCAATTATTGACGTGAATCGTGCGTTGAAACTCAGAGCTTTAAATACCTCCAGCAGATATCTGTGATTTACTCTATCAAAAGCATGGTCAAAATCCAGTGATTTGCTTATTGAGTCTCGAATGTCAAAGATGGTATTAAGGATCGTGCGTTCTTAGACTGCACCTGATTGATGACTGAATGTTGCGCCCTCAACGAAAGCGCTAAGTCTACGTTTCAAGCATCGGGTGAGTATCTTATAATGAAAATTTAAAAGAGTTATGGGAAGAAAGTCAGCTGTAGTCTTGGGATGCGGCTTTTTTTGGAACTAGTAATATTACCCTTTCTTTCATCCGATCGGTATTCCTTCCCGATTCAAGAGTATTGTTTAAAGCGTCCATGAGTTCATTCTTGATGATTGGCCACATCAGAGCATAGAATTATTTTCAATATCCATCTATCCCAGGAGATCTATTTGACCCACTTTTTATGATAGCTTGGTACACTTCTTCTTCTGTTAAAAACACACATAAGTTGTCTTGATTGCGAAGCAGTACTCGTCCTTGTATGCCGTCAAAATACCGGTCTTGGTAATCCACAGGTGTATTGGATTCATCTCCGTACAAGTTTTCAAAGGAAAGTACAATAGTTTCTGAAATTTGTGAGTGGTCATCGATCGTCCTTACCTCAGAGGTAGTAAGTTGATGAATGCATTTCTGGCTTCCCCTACGACATGCTTGGATTAGATAATAAACTGAAGGCGTTTCCTCATTAGTACGTTGATTTTCTCGGGCGCTTATTTTTAGTCCTTCTTGGTACCTCCGCTACAATGCCAGCAACTGGGCCCTTACTTGTTTTTTTCTGTGATAAATCATTGGGTTGTTAGAGTCTTCGGTATATAGCTGGCGTACAAATTGATAGCGAAATTCAGTTTTATGTCTATACATCGGATGGCGTTGGGAGCTCTACGCTTTCGTGAATATTTTAACTCGGTGTTTCGCATGCAACAGCCGCAAGTCCAATGTGTCTATATATCAGTTTATTTCCCGTCCCAATCGTAGTACAGTAATTCGGTGGAAAATTGTTCTTGTTCTTATTCCTGTAATATCGTGTGATGTAGTTTCTACGATCCTCTTCCACGGGCTGGGCCTAGAGCTGGTAGCTTCAACTTGCATGTGTATGCACAATGATTAGAAAATTCCGCAGGACATACATCCACTTCGCGTACTTCTCCCTGAAAATGTTTGCTAACATAAATTATATCTAATCGGGAGGCTCCGGTGTTGTAGAAATAAGTGTAACCTGTAGATAGCGATCTTTACTGTTCGCACGTATCTTTCAGTTGTAGCCCGTCTATTAAAACAGCCAAAGCTAGACAACCTTGAAAAGAACCAGTGTGGTCTTTCGCTGACCTGGCGGCGGCCAAGTATCACGTTGCCTTGAAAGTGTCGGATAAGAGGAAGGATATCAATTGTAAATAGTTGTCGTCATTCAGATCTGGCCTGCGAACCTGAAGGTGCATAGATATTAACAATCAATAGATCTCTAACACGTACGCTGATCCCTCGCGCGGTCAAGAGAAAGATAGATTCAGTGTATGCAATGCTGCCCTTAATGAATATAGCGGTACCTCGTTTATTCTCATTTGCATTCACAAGAGTTTCGTAGCCAGGAATGGGTGCAGACCGGCTGATGCAACTTCTTGTAGTAGAGCAATATCAATGCCCTGTTCTCGGATGATTTTTTTAGTAGAAGTTTATTTACTGTTCGTATACAGTTTACATTAAGGGTCATTATCGTATAGGTTAATAACATTGTCATAATGATAAAAGTGGTTAGTCTATGTCCCATGTGTAGCATCGATCATCTGAACAGCCTGAGGGGTGTCCACTCTTTTAATCTTGGGTCCTTGGGGCTTGTGTATGGCTGCGTTGCCTTATGTGTGGCCTCTTTTGGGGACCGTATGGTATTTAGTTTGGAGAGGTTCTTCGCAGGAGGTGGAGTTTCGATAGTAGGTGAGTTACTAATCTCTCTGTGTTTTCTGACTCTTTCTCTTCGACGTTGTTGTGCACATCATCCAACTATCGATTCAGAGGCGCCTTGAGTCCATCAGTCTCTCCTGTAGGACAGAATTGTGGCATGTCATGGGGTGACTGGTTACGTGTCTCATCGGAGATGTTCTGCAGGGAATCTTCGCTAGACTGAGTTGACATTTCAATTGTGTGCCTGTCACCTATCTCAGTGTTCTCAATATCTTGCCTAGTACGAATTTCCGTATCCATGTGATTAATGTCCTGTTGGCTCACATCAGAACAACTTGTTGTTTGTAAGTGTATCTGTTCCTTCTGAAGTTGATTATTTTGTTGTGATTCATCTTGCGATTACTGTTCCCGGGACATGTTTGCCTGCGTGAGCGGCCGCAGTGCCCCTGAGCTTAGTTTACGGCTGGCTAACCGGCTCTGTGCTGTGTTGTGACTCTCTAGTGCAGGGCCTCTCAAACGCCCTAAATCTCACGCGTGCAAACTGAGGCGCAGAGATCCTGTGCACAGTGCATCGGTCCCTCTCGGCTCGGTTCGGAACAACGCTTCGTCTCTGGGCTACTCGGCTAAGCTCGGCTAAACTCGGTTCATTTCGGCTCGCATTTGGAGCGCTACGGAGCAAGTGAGGAAGAGGGAGAAGGGCGGAGCGAGCGAGACAGGCGTGGGGAAAGAGAGAGACAGCACTATTGCTCCAAATCGAGGGGTGGGGTCTGCACTCTGTTAAACCAAGCGAAGTCGTATTTTGCACCGTGCACAGTACATGCACCAGGCGCATGAACCCTGAGAGGCCCTGCTGTAGTATCTGGGGTGTTTAATGCAACATTCTCTTGTTGTGGTTATCTTATAATGACGTATTCGTATTCGATAACGGAGGGAAATCTGCATTATCTAGTTGTCTCTGCTGTTCGTCTTGACTATTTTTGGATTCAACTACCGTTGGGGATAGTGTTCGCATTTTTTCTAGGCGCATCATTGAGTATAAGCGCAGTTGACATGCTCTACGCAGGTGATCGGAGGTATTACATATCGCGCACGTCTTTTCTTGTCCATCGTAGATAACATGGCCTCGAAGGATGAAATTTGTTGCTTTAATTCAGTGGAAATTTCCTTATTCCATTAGCAACAGGAAGTTTATAGTGTTGGGACCAATATTCATCCGTTACCCTTTTAACAATTCTATACTTGAAGAAATCGATGCAAATTTAATATTTGGGAATTTCTGGAGGATTGTTAAAAAGTCTGACTCGGGTAGCTCTATGCCTGCTTCAGTTATTTCCACTGGAACCCGTTCACTATTAAACAAGGAAACACCACTTTGTCCAGCATAGCTATTCAGCAATCTATCTAATATATTTCGTGAGATCACGTTTATATACGTATATTGAGTTTGTGGTGGCGTGATCCAGCTGATCCACGGTGACCTTTAATGTCTCTGATAAGCATACATGAATTTCGGCTGCCGATGGATGAATTTGATTCCGTTAAAAGGTACAGTTCAGGGTATTCTTCCTGATCTGTTGCATTGTGTTTTCTTAGGGGTACTGTTTACACTTTCACTAGTTAAGTACTTTTTAGCGATCAAACAGCACTAAATGGCACGATACCCTAACACTAGGCTCTTTACTTCACTCGACCTGCTCCGGCCATTGCTTGGACGAAACTGTCCATACTGCGACCACCCTCTTAACCGGATTCGGGTTAACTGGCCGACGTGATGAATAATATCGCTTCCGGTTTCCCACCACAACGAACAATATCGCTGCCTATCACCCCGTACTACTCGCGGCGGTAAACATGTGTTTTGTTTCATACCGCTTCTCCTTTAAAGTAGTGGACACCATTCTTAGTAATAATAATAATAATAATAATAATAATAATAATAATAATAATAATAATAATAATAATAATAATAATAATAATAATAATAACAATAATAATAATAATGTCATTGGCTTTACATCCCACTAACTATTTTCACAGTTTTCGGAGACGCCGAAGTACTAAGTCCCGCAGGAGTCCTTTTACTCGCCAGTAAATCTAGCGACACGAGGCACACGTATTTGAGCACCTAAAAATACCACCGGACTGAGCCAGGATCGAACCTGCCATGTTGGCGTTAGAAGCCCAGAGCCTCAACTGTCTGATTCTTTCATCCCGGCCCATTTTTAGACTTATTTTTCCTACAAAATGCTTTACGTCGCACCGACACACCGCCTTGTGGTGACGATGGGATAATAAAGGGTTAGGATTGACAAGGAAGCTGCCGTGGCCTTAATTAAGGTACAGCCCGAGCATTTGTCTGGTATGAAAATGGAAAACTGCGGAAAGCCGTCTTCAGGGCTGCAGGCAGTGGGGTTTGAACCCACTATCTCTCGAATGCAAACTCAGAGCTGCGCAACCCTATGCGCACGGCCAACTCGCTTGGTCATTTTTTGTCAGTTCATAAGCCTAAATATGGTTCAAAATATGATTTAAAACACGTTCAATTATAATAGGCTTATAGTATTATAAATTGCTGAATGGGGCCCTTTATTTTGATATTGCCGGTATAACTGTCCGTGTCAATATCAGATATAAATGGTCTGATCCCCAGCAGGTCGGTAAAGTTGCCCACTCTAAGTACTCTATATTTTTATCTTGTAATCGAAGTGGTTAATTTTCATAAGTAATGTACTAATACTTTAAAATGTCATTCACAAGCAATTAGTTCATCAGGAGCTTTCCACTAACTTCCAATAGAGAACATTGCTTTGATTTTTAATAACAGGTGTTTAATGGTGTCTCTGAAGAGATTAAACCTCAGTCAACTACTGTGAATACTAAGTTATGTTTGAATACGCAGGATAAACTCCGACATCTGAAAATGGTCTTCCTATCGCCGTTAGAGTATATAGAAGGAGAAAGGTCATGTCTACTTGAAACTCCAGTTAATCTCCACAGTCAGAGAAAACTCCAGGAGGACCCGCTTATTTCGGTAGTAACGAATGGACAAGGAATAGCATAGACGTACAATGGTTATGTATTGCTATGGTTTTGAAGAACAATGTTTGTTACCATTATGTTTACACATTCATATTCGATGAATTAAAAAATCCAGATTCAATGTATCACCATTAATATATCCAGAAAAATGTTAGAAATATAACTTGAGTCGTGTAGTACGTTCAGTGCTAACTTATATTTCGAATGCATATATATACTTCGTAAGTAGAAAGTAAAATACTTTTAAAATAACCTTTCATCGTCTGATAGCAATATATTTTCAATTTATATAGTCGCTTCGGTGCACTGGCTACACACTCGAATCCCAACTCCTGTTTAGGGGATTCGAATTCTGAAAATTTTCTATACGGATTATCTCCATGATTGATGGGAGGCAGCAGGGAGGGAATTAATTGATAAACCCCTGGCCAAGACGACAAATTGAGTATGTTTGCTGGAGCGACCCAATACAAATTTGGGAAAAGGACATTGAAGGGAATAACCATTGCTCAATATAGCTCGAGTTGAGTGAATCAGATTGTAAACATTGGCTTTCTGAGCACAAAATTGCGCTTTTGGTCCTGGCTCAGTACGATGGTATTTCAATGTGTTCAAGTACCCTAGCCTTGTTATTATTATTATTATTATTATTATTCAATGTAGCAGAACACTGCACTATTAATTTTCCAGATATAGAAGACAAACAGAAGGGGGTACAAGAATTCAACTACATTTTTTCGAAGCTCAAGATTTGTCTTAAGGTAAAGTAAACTCGTGTCCTCATCCCGAGGTGGTGCAGCCCTTTTTAGGTACACCCCCATTGGAGGTGAGCTGCATGTACCATTTCAACCACATACCAGCCCTCCTGCCATTCTTATATTGCTGGCAGTACCGGGAATCGAACCCAGGCCCCCGCGGACGGCAGCTAATAACACTAACCGTTACGCTACGGAGGCGGACTGTCTTAAGGTGGCAAACATATTCATTTCTATGATTCACTTCAATCATAAGCTCCATCTGTGCATCAGTGGTAGAGTATCTGCTTGCAAATCCGAAGATCGTGGATTCAAACCCTACAGAGGTAATCGGGTATTTTAACGGCGGAAAAAAGTCCATACGATGTGGATGCGGAAAATTTCTCTGGCGATACATTTGGTTGTTACCCGACAAAATGAATTAAAATTCAATCATAGATCTCTTAATAGAGATTCTGCCTTTCTGCCATCTGGTAGATTGAAATTGAACGTCCAAATTGACATACAGGCAGACTGAGGGACAAGAAATTAAAACAATTACTGATATCACTCGATTATTATTATTATTATTATTATTATTATTATTATTATTATTATTATTATTATTATTATTATTATTATGTCCGACTCGTTGGATGAATGGTCAGCCTACTGGCCTTCGGTTCGGAGGTTCCCGGTTTCGGGTTGCGGATTTTAACTTTAACTGGTTAATTCCAATGGCTCGGGGACTGGGTGTATGTGGCGTATTCAGCATTAGAAATCATCCTAGCCAGGGCCCTCGTATTCACAGACATTCAGGTCGCCTAATAGGCCGTCTAATATAAAAAGACCTGCACCAGGCCTCTCCAGCGGCCATACGCCATTACATTATTATTATTATTATTATTATTATTATTATTATTATTATTATTATTATTATTATTATTATTTACATTAGTTTTGTCCTTCTGTGGAGCCCGCTTAGCTTATGCTTCTGCTTCCCGGCTTCCTGTCTCTTCTGCTCTTAAAACCTCTTCATATTTTGACTTCTAGCCTCCCTATGATGGTCTGTCAAAGTTCGTTGTTGCCTCTCTTGTTTCTGAACTTCCCTGTGTCTGTCGACTATTTTCAGAAATTCGTTTCTGTTCAACATGCTTTCGGTGTTCAGACCCTGTTAATTTAGATCTTTGATAAGGTTGTGGTGCTCTCGCATTTCCTGCTATACTCCCATGTCCTCTTAACGAAACTGTCGTCACTCATCCGAAGAAGGTGTCCAGCAAACTTCAGTCGTGTCTTTATCATTTCATCAGTCAGTTCATTAGTCTGCTTGTACAGTTCTTCATTCCTTCTTTTCTTCCATATGTCACCTTCTTCCTAGGATCTAATATCTTACGTAACATTTTCCTTTCTATCTTCCTCACCTCCTCACCTACTGTATTGTTTGTGTGTGTGTGGGTTAGACATTCCGATGCATACATTGCATGTGGCCTCATTACTGTATTGCAGTCCGGCTCCATGGATAAATGGTTAGCGTGCTGGCCTTTGGTCACAGGGCTCCCGGGTTCGATTCCCGGCAGGGTCGGGAATTTTAAGCATAATTGGTTAATTTCGCTGGTACGGGGACTAGGTGTATGTGTCGTCTTCATCATCATTTCATCCTCATCACGACGCGCAGGGAGTCAAATCAAAAGACCTGCATCTGGCGAGCCGAACATGTTCTCGGACACTCCCGGCACTAAAAGCCATACCCCATTTCATTTTACTGTATTGCAGAGTCTTAATTTAGTTCTTACCGACAGTGACTTTTACGTTCTGAATAACAGTACAGTATGAGACAACAACTCAGGAAAATGATTCCATATAATCGTAGCTTATGGAAAAAGTATTTAATAAGACGTATTACCCAATATATTACATATTTATAGCAGTTCCAGAGAAATTCGATATATAATTTCAATGTTTATATTTTACACCTTTTTCAAACTGTAGAGGTTGTCCCAGAAATCCATTCTCTTTTTGTTGTAGTCTTTCTTCACTTCCAGCTGTGACCCGATGTCCAAGTAGTTTGTTGCATCACTCGTATAGGGAAGCCAAACTGGGATTTCTTCTGTCACTTCTGGTGTTGGATTCCTGAAAGAAAGTACCTGAATGAGATACAGTATACCTAAGACTATTTTTATTGTAACTGATTTACTAACACCATCATGAACAAATGTAGTTTAGCCTATCTAACAATCTTTCACCATATTCTCCTGTCGAATATTTAACGGGGCACCTACGCATCGAAGGATTTCGTCGATTAAAGGATGGAAAAAGGCTAGAATTGGAAAAGTATCAGCCGTGGCGTTAACTAAGGTACAGCCACGGCATTTTCCTGCAGTGAAAATTGGATACGCTAAAAGCCATCTTTCGGATTGCCAACGGGGAGGTTCGAACTCAAGCTCACAAATACGTCACCCGAACAGCGTAGCCAAGTAGCACAGTATTCGAAGTGCCTAGGCCCCCTAAAGTAACATGCTTGTCTTCTACCCAGAGGCCCTGGTTTACATTCCCGGTCAACGCAGGAATTTTTCTGGACTGAAGACTTTGGCAGGGTCCACTTAGCCTACTTAGACCAACTGTCTGATGAAAGAGATTTGATCAAAAACGCAAGGAATGCGCATGATGATCTCACCAAGTTGAACTGCGGCATCTGTCCGGGCAGCAGTCGTCTTGCCAGGCCAAGGCACAAATGGGCTGTTCTATGTTTTGTATTCATAGAGAATAATAATAATAATAATAATAATAATAATAATAATACCGAGCGAGTTGGCCGTGCGGAGAGAGTCATATGGCTGTGAGCTTGCATTCGGGAGGTTGTAGGTTCGAATGCTACCGTCGGCAGTCCGGAAGATGGTTTTCTGTGCCCGCTCATTTTCACACCAAGCAAATGCTAGGACTGTACCTTAATTAAGGCCACTGCCAGTTACTTCCCAATTCTAGCCCTTTCCCGTCATTGCGTCAACGAATTCCATCGATGTGTTAGTGCGACGTTAAACCACAAGGAACAAAAAAGGAAAAACATTCTACTGCAAGTTTTATCAGAATAAATGTTTCACCACAATATCCGGTTTGCACATTTATTAGATTTGTTGCTTGTCAGTCTGTTGTCTACACAGTAACTGGTGAATAATAACTTAATAAGTAACGGAATTGTGCTGAAAGTAAAGTTTTTAATTTTCACTAAAGAAGAATCTTCCCGAAACTTACCGTGTTTTAACGAAGTTGGTCCACAGGGTGATCATTCTTGATCTCACTTTAGCGTCCAGAGAATCGTCTGCAACTGGTATTCCAAAATCGTATAGGTATCCAAGATCATCGCTATGCACAGGGCCTGCGGGGTAAGAGAATTATTCCTCAAAGGCGAAATTTTATCATACAAGTACCAAGGAGACGTGTAATTATAAATTATGAGAACATTCCTATTATGACATAAAGTGCTGATTCTCCTAGCAATTAACAGTCCAAATAAAGCGAAATGGAAAATATTAAATGGTCTGGTGCCTGCAACTGGTCTTTACTTTAAATACTCTTGTATTTGTACAAATCAGCCTACAAACTAGCAAAAATGAACTTAGGGGATATATTGATATCACTTCCATACAAATTTCCATACAATCATATTTAATTACTTATTTATTACAATATCATTAGTAATAAATAATCGTGTTTAATCCAGATAATCATATTAATTATTTATTTTAATACAATGAGCCTACGTTCATTAATGAAGATAATTGGTGTTTTAAGGACCTGGTAATCGGTCCCTCGTACAGGAAGGTAGATCACGAAGATTTATATCAAAAGAGTCTTATGTTAGCTTATAATATCCCAAGTAATACACCATGTCACTGTTTTAACATCTAAATTAATCAGGGTCCGGTTTATTCAATCTCAATTCAAAGAACACTAATACACTGTTTATTAAAATAGAGTTAAACATTTATCAGCATGTTAAGATTGTTGCGTTTTTCCGAACATTTCCTGAGAACTGTTAACTAACAGGGTGTTATCTCTCACAATAGTCACGATTAGTGAGAATCTAGAAGGCATTTACAGAACCATGCAGTTTTTTGAGCGCGCTCCGATGATCTTTTGTTCGAATACAGCTGTAAACCATGGCGCGCGAAATCAACCTTTATTAGAAATTTTTGTCTTCACCGTGAATTTTCTGTTGCTCAATACACCAATATGAAAATAGAAGAGAAAGCGTGGTTCAAATATCTCTTCTTTTGGAAATTATTTACATGTATGTACCTATTACAGAAAGTAAGCAAACTAATGGATCCGTGCTCAAAGCTAAAAGTGACGTTTGGCAGAAGATTTGTAGAGAATTCAATGTACATACTGACGATAGCAGAAGATTTGTAGAGAATTCAATGTACATACTGACGATAGCAAAGGTACGATCAAACATCTCGAACAACTGTATGAAAAACATATTTAAGATACAGAACATCTGCATCGAATGCATCGAATTTAACAGCTTGAAATTGGGCAGTTAAGTTAAGTGAGAGTTTAACTGATAGTTAGTCTTAACCAATGTTGATTAAATGCTAATTTTGTTGAGTTCACTGTTAAATTATTTTCACATCCAATCAAATATTAACTGAGGTTCAATAAACCGGGCCGAGGTATTTTTATTATTGTTAAACCTGACCAACCAACCAGATTTATATGTAACTTTATCACATCCTTAACGACAGGAAAGATCAAGTTACCTTTTGAAATTTACCCAGGTAACATTGAAGAAAGTCGAAAGGGGCTGTGAAATGGTTACTGAGACATGTTTAACGTAAAATACGTCCCGTTTAGTAAATATTGTTGGAATGAAGTAGTCCGTATGGATTTGAGATTTTTTTTTTGCTAGGGGCTTTACGTCGCACCGACACAGATAGGTCTTATGGCGACGATGGGATAGGAAAGGCCTAGGAGTTGGAAGGAAGCGGCCGTTGCCTTAATTAAGGTACAGCCCCAGCATTTGCCTGGTGTGAAAATGGGAAACCACGGAAAGCCATTTTCAGGGCTGCCGATAGTGGGATTCGAACCTACTATCTCCCGGATGCTGAGATTTTATTGTTGACGTGTTATTTATTAATTCGACACCACTTTATAGTTTTCAAGATCATGAGTCCCAAATCATTTTTCAACACTGTGGCAGAGGATGTGCTCGACTATGCCTCCAGCATCGTGGAACTCACCTAAGCACGCCCGGCCACCTAAATTTTCAGACGCTTCCGATAAGCCCCTTGACGCTCGATATTAAAGATTTTGGACTTTTTGGAATTTTCAAGCCGCTTTATGTTATCTAAAGCATCTTCGATCATTTTGAAGTCATGTTTCACGACATACTTTTACGAAAGGTAAAAGTTTCTCGCTGTTCTCCACACCATAATTTTCTCGAAAGTTCAATGTATGATTGTATTTTGCCGTATACGCGTAGCAATAACTGATAAAAGGCAAACGTCACCTCATATGACGTGTTACCGCTCCGGAGTTCAAAGATGCTGTACTTGGTAACCGCGCTACACTACGAATTTATTACCTTAGGTTTGCAATATTATTGTATCATCCGATGACGTAGTTTAAAGATCAAACTCCCATTGCTGGATATACTGACCTTCATATTTAAAATGAGATGGTACTGCCGTCTCACTTATTATATTAAAATTATTTCGTCTTCATGGTTTTGCAAACCCCGTCTCTGTGGTGTAGTGGTTAGTGTGATTAGCTGCCACCCCCGGAGGTCCGAGTTCGATTCCCGCCTCTGCCACGAAATTTGAAAAGTGGTATGGTGGCTGGAACGGGGTCCACTCAGCCTCGGGAGATCAACTGAGTAGAGGGGGGTTCGATTCCCTCCTCAGCCTTCCTGAAAGCAGTTTTCCGTGGTTTCTCAATTCTCCTCTAGGCAAATGCCGGGATGGTATGTAACTTAAGACCACGGCCGCTTCCTTCTCTCTTCCTTGTCTATCCCTTCCAATCTTCCTATTCCCCGACAAGGCCCCTGTTCAGCATTGCAGGTGAGGCTGCCTGGGCGAGGTACTGGTCATTCTCCCCAGTTGTATCCCCCGACCCGGTGTCTCATGCTCCAGGACACTGCCCTTGAAGCGGTAGAGGTGGGATCCCTCGCTGAGTCCGAGGGAAAAAAACAACCCTGGAGGGTAAACAGATTAAGAAGAAGAAAAGAAGAATGTTTTGCAAAGATCATCGACCGAAATGCTGTTCTGAATTTAGAGACAAATTCTACGTCAAATAAAGCTTCTTAATAAAGTCATGGGGATGGCGCAATTTTCGCTATATCTAAGTTTTGTGAAATTCTATTTTTGCAGCTTAGTAAGTACAAATGCTATTTGTAAAATAATTAATTCATAACTTGCATTCATTACCTTTCGGCAGAGTCCATTTCTAGTCGAACATAAAGCCTTAAAAAATGAATTTTCATTCCGACTTCTTGGCTGAATGGTCTGCGTTGAGGTGTTCGTTTCAGAGGATCCCGGGTTCTATTCCCGACCGGGTCGAGGATTTTACTCGCGTCTCATTATCTCTTCTGACTCGGGGGATGTATGTTTGTGTTTCTTTTTAAACATTCTCCTCTTCATATTCAAACAATACACCACATTCAAGACCAACACGGAAACACGCAATAGTGTTGGCGCTAGGAAGGGCATCCGGCCCTAGAACAGGGCCAAATTCACATGCACGACCCAGTTCGCACCAGAAACACCACAGGTATCGGAAAAGCGGTAGTAGAAGAAGAAGGGCTTCAAAATTAAGATTATGTAATTAATGTTTTCTTAACTGTAATAGGTGATTCCGAGAAGGGTGCACATCATTGCAAGGAGATGCGCGCTCAACACAGACCCATCGCGCCATTATTCCTGATGTGATAGGACGGATTGATGGCCTTATCCCGGAAAATCTACGAATCACGGAAGAAGAAATACATTTGTGGACGTCGGTTTCATTCGGATGAGGGAGTCCAAGAGTAGATGCGATTGTGGATCCGTCATCTCTCTACACAACTGGAATTGATCGTCTCGTCTCCCAGTGGAATGCATTTAGTACCGATTTGGTAGTTACTTCTGAATAAAACAATTCCATGGTCACGTTGTAGCGGGTGATCTGTTTTCATTTGACATTAATGAGATTTCGTTGTGAAAAGTTCGATGAATAGACCTACATTCTTTTATTCTAAAATACACTGGAGAATTTGATTACAACTCTTTTATTCATTCTGGTTGTGAAATGTTCATAATTCCCTGATTTCTACGGTACATAGAGTTATCATATTGATAGTTTCTTTGGCGAATACTTAGGAGGTCTGGTGGGAAGGGGTCTGACTATTTTTCAAGACCCTCCGGTTCGAGTCCAATGTTCTGCAATGATTTTTAATTTAGGAGGTAGAGGAACATATTTCATTGGTTTCGGCATACCTGTTGTCGCACTGTGCATTTGTCTATCGTCATGGATTAAAGTAAAATGTTTATTTCACTAACAACACAGCCCCGTGAACAGCTCCTACAGTATGAATGTTACTCGGATATAATGACTGTCATTTTTAATTACTTTTTATCAGATATACAAATCTAGAATTCAACTATCCTGAATTTTTGTCATGTATTTCCATTTCAAATATGGCATCTGGCTTACTATGTATTTCGAATTCCAATATGCTATCCGATTTAATAATATGTATTTATAATTCCAAAATGCCAATTTTAGAATTCCTAGAAATATATATTTCTGATATACTGCATTTGTACTTAAGGTATTTCATTACGGGAATGACGTTTACCCCAATGGATTGCGGTCCCTATAAAGACCACATAAATGTTTCCTATTTGGAACGATAAAACAAGAATTATCGAACAAGCTGGCCTCCTCCAGACTATATCGAAAATAAAATTGTGACAGTAAGGAGTTTTGCACGTTTTCAGAACATATAAATAAATAAATTCCTAATGTGGTTATTATTACATTCTATACATTATTATATTTATAACTTCAAATAATTTAAAGTCCTATCTCTAATAGTTTGTCCATAATATTTCCATAAAATATCACGTGACAAAAAATCTGTACAATATTTAATATAATGCTGACTGTTAAGCAGAGGAAGCTGATATTGTACAGAAATAAGGCTATCAACTACCACTTTAAAATTGTAGGAAAATATTTCAATTTTTATCCAATATGACGAGAAATGCTCCAGTCATGAAATAATGTTCAGATATTCCAGTCATTGTGTGTAAAATATTTTTCAAATTTGCATCTGAATGGGGTTTGCACTATAATATTGCATCTGGGGGCAACATTATCAACATAATCATGTCCAATAATATCATGATTTTACGTACCTGGGATTTTAATTAAGTCTGGAGAACTCAGCTTTGTTATTCCTAGTCCACCATCGTATGAAAACTGGTAAAGATAAACTGGCGCAGAGCTTAGTGAAGACATTTTCTTGACTCCATGGAAGACTCCTTCAGCGAACCTTAAATCTGTATTCATCTGAAAATATAAACTATATTTTAGGAGAATTAAAGAATTTTGGTCGTTTTTGCAGGTAGCAACGCAGTTTCAGAAGGGAAACGAATCAAAAATGTCATACGATAGGGTAGCTTCCCATCCCCATCAGTTTTGAAACTCTACATGAGCATCTTACAGAAGACTGAATCTCCTACATCAAAAATAACAGCTTCGAAATCGATACGCTGTTCTATGCTGATGATCAGGTATTATTTTCTATTTCAGAGTAGGATCTAGAACGCTATGCACACCATCTTAATACAATCGTGGATAACTACGAAAAACTGAAAAACATAACTTGCTTCCAAAGCTAGAGGTCTATTAAGTTATTAAGATTAAGAAGCCAGTAGAATGAAATAATTCCGTCAACAATCTCGGCAAATCCCCAATAATCGATAGCAAAATAGATAAAGATAAAATTATTGGTAAATTTAAGAAAACCAAGGGTCCTATAAAATAAGTCCTGAGAAAATCAAGACTTCATATTTCATGTTTACAGTACACTAGCCAGACCAGTCCTTTCGTACGGAAGTGAAGTATGGATAATCAGGAAAACAGGGGAAACCAGAATCACCTATGCTGATATGACATTCATGAGACGTACACATGATTGGTCCAGTAGAGAATCAAGTTGGTGATGAAAGAAGTGAAGGTACAGTCCGTATTAAAATGGCTGCGAAGATACCAGAGGAACTGGAAGAAATATGTCAACAGCATGGGAAGGGATGAAATTCCTAAGTATAACTTATCACGGTCAACTAGATCTGCGCTGCCTTGACAATCGCTTGTAAAGGCTAGGATAAAGCTTAAATTAGAAAGTTCCTCCGCAATGTAGCAGGAGTACTGGCCTTCAATTGTACCACTACCTTCGTGATGTAGATGACGTCACACAAAGAAGCGAACCGTTTCCTCTGCCCGACCTGCGCAATGAAGGTACGTGATATATCTGTGTCTCGTAGTTAAGAAATATTCACAAAAGTTGCCTTAATATAATAGTGAGATCATTAAACTATGATCGTTTAATATCTTGTAAGTGTAACTTTAGGAGAAGTAGATTTATAAAGTGTTCAAAGCGGTCAAGGCATAGCCATTGTTTTACTTATCAATGCACTCAATACATCATAATAATTAAGCATTAATGAGAATATGGAGATGACGAAAGTACAAAAATGTAAATTATTATAACAATATATGGCTCTACCTCCATACCACTTTATGGATATAAATACTGCATATTTCTTGTTGATGTATGTTTGTTTTGGAACTTCTGGCGCTATATTTCAAAGGACATCTTGAGACCCTTTCTTCCACACAAACATTTGTATCATTTTTCTTCTAGTTGTGTAGGAATAGCCGGCGCTTATCCAAATATTAATATACTGTCCAGCAGGATCTGTCAGTGTCTTCCTACATTCACGGAAATAACTGGGGAATTGATTTGCATAGTAAATGTCACATGAGGTTAGATTTTATAAATTGAATTTCATTCTCTATTATAGACCTAATTTTACCATTTTGGGAAAAACGCAGCCCTTTATCAATATTACCTAACCCAAGAAATGATACAGGTTCACGCGGTTACTGAACATTTGTTAACTGTAGGCTCTTTCATATAAAAAATGAGACACACTAGTATGAAACTATATGAAACTAGATAGTCAAACGCTGATCTCGCTGTCATCACGGGTTGTTCTAATTTTACTCATAATTTGATCCTGGAAAATGAGTGAAACATACTCCTGTATTCTTCATAATAGTTACGTTCTTGATTGGGATTTTAATCTTCCATAAATATCTCCTGCCCACATTCGCACGAAACGAAATACTGATGTGTATTCACTTGTATATTTGGATTGGCATCGTTGCACGCTTCTTAGAACTGTGGGAATTGAGAACTTTCGCCTTCTGTATTTAAAATGACAATACATTTAATTTTCTACAAGAGTGGTGGGGATGGTGGTGGTGGCGATTATTGTTTTAAGAGGAAATACAACTAAGCAACCATCCTCCATTAATACTAATCAGAGGGGAAATTATGGATGGGGTGCGACATTTTGATGAAAGACAAGTGGCCCCAAAGGCAATGAAATGAAAGATTCCCTAGGCCTAGAACGCTCTAATAGAGTTGAGGTCGGAAGAAAGCAAGAGCTGACCAAGGGAGATCGGATAGGACAGATGTAAGTGAGGTACCTTGCACAAGTAAGTGGAAGCAATGCCAGGACGCAGCTAAGGGCCCCATGGTCGCCAACTCACTCCCCCAAATTAAGAACCCGTGATTACCCTCTTAGTCACCCTTTACGAAAGGCAAGTGATACTCTACTCTACTGCCCCCACCCACAGGGGAATATTTCCACAAGGGGGTGCTAAACAGTAACAATTCAGTGAATAAATTTCACTAGAAATACTAAGTCCTTTGAATTTTCTCTGCTCATCACGTGAAGATAACAGATATGACCTAAACTATGAGTTGTCATTATTTCAATTAGACATGTTTACGTACATCCTGATGTGATATAAGTTAGAAATCAAGCATGCAATATACTCGTAATTAAACATTATCCAAATCATCGAATTATCTAAAGAATGCTCTCAGTCACCATAAATTACTTTCACAATTACAACTCTCAACATTAATTTGATCACCTCGGTCGATCAGTTGATGGGCCTGGCGCGATTTCCACAGTATGGCCTGTACAGCAATCATGATGCTGACAGGAAATTGTGTACCTTAATTATCGTACTTCCAGTTTCATATGTACCATTCTGTTGTTACAAGTGTTACTAGTAGGTTACTAGTAGAATTGTATTTATTTTTGATAGTTGATAGGTACGCGCTAATTCGATTCATATTGTGTAGTGAAGTGATTTTTCAAATTGTAGTCGCGAATCGTTGAACATGTGATATTCTTGGGTGGCATGTTTTTGAACCGAAAATAAAGCAAAGGAACACACACTATCATTTCACTACTTACCTGCAGACAAAGACAAATCTAATGAATTTCTCGTTCCAATCAATAATTCTCCTTTATGTGCTAATTCTATAATCTTTATTGTGTAGTGCAGTTATTTGGTTTTCTTGAGAAGTGTTTAGAAATATCTGAACATTTCAAATTGTTGTGTGCATGTTTGTACTTCGAACAGGAAAAAGAGCAAAGGGTCACAATCACTTCACGAATATCCTGCAGGCAAAAACTAATATAATAAGTGGCTCAAAACGACTTCTTCGTCCCGAAAGGTTCTTTCCCCCCCTTTTTTTGTCTGCAGCCTTAGTTTCAAAGAAGATTCTTATTTGTAGGCAAAAGTGCTACTAAAAATTAGTTCTTTACTATCATACCGCACCACCTTCACAAAAGTTACGCAAAATAGTTGAACCCGCTTATGATTTTAAATATCTCGATGCAAGATGTTCCGCATACAAAATAGACGGTACAGGCAATTTTCAATCTACAATTGATGTAAGGATAAGCCATACATTCACCCAGATAGATGTTTCAAATATTGAGGAAACTAGCTGAATGCCCTTTCTTCACATAGGATAATTTTTGTTTGAAGCTTAATAGCGTGGTTCTTAGCGCTACGCAAGACACACTGCGGGGAGGAAACTATGCATCGTTTCCCATGAGAGTTTTGTTTGCGATAGGTTCCCTCGCCTACACCCGTATTTGTTTGATGGTTAAGAGAAACACCACGAGGAGATGACTATGTAATTTGTATTGTTTCTCATGGGCTATTATATTTTCGCCAGGTCTTCTTGCCTACTGCCTGGGAATCTGTAATTTTGTCGACGAGGGTACGTACCCTTATTTCAGTACCTTAACCTTGAAACAACGGAATTAATATCTTTACTTTTTCTAATTAGCTTATAAGAAACACCTGTACTAAATTGCAGCAATCTAGCTTCGTGGGAAATGTCAGAATTGATGACAATGTAGTTAGGATATTTACCCCAACTTCACCACTTTAATCACAAAATCTCCGAATGAATCGCCTTCGATTTTACTAATTAGCATGTGAGAAGTATCTATAACAAACTACATCCCCCTAGACTCATGTGATGTGTGAAAATTAAATATAATTAGAGGATTTAACCCTATTTCATCTCTTTTATCATAAAACATCGCAATAAGAGATCTGTATTTCCTTAACTACCTTATAAGGAACACTTCTACCAAATGTTAGCCATCTAGCATCGTGGGAAGTGAGTGATTTAGTGATTTTACGTTAAGGGGAATTGCCCCAATTTCATCCTCCTTCACCGCAAATCATAGGAAGTTAACATCTTTACTTTCCCTGACTAGCTTATAAGTAAAACATGTACCAAATTATATCCCCCTAGATTTGTGGGAAGTGTGAGATTTATTGATATTGTGTTAGGGTATTTACGCCGATGTCACCCCATTTATCACAAGACATCGGAATAAAACATCTTCACTTTTCTTAATAAAAATACCCAAACCCCATGGCATTACAGCCCTTGCAGGGCCTTGGCCTACCAAGCGACCGCTGCTCAGCCCGAGGGCCTGCAAATTACGAGGTGTCGTGTGGTCAACACGACACACTTTTCTTAATACCTGTGCCAAATGTTACCCCTCCAGTTTTGTGGAAAGTGAAGTTATGAGAGGTTTCTAAGAAAGATGCTGCTAAGGGAAATACTCAAGCCAAATTCATTTCAAAACATACACGCAGGCCGAGTCATATTTAACACATAAAAGACACCCAACACAATTCTATCGAAGATAACCGTAACTTACACATATAAATACAGGCTGCAAGATCACTATCATGCCAGTAAGCCCAACGTATGAAACTGTTGCCTGTGCAGTTTACGGAGTTTTTACTCAATGTATTTTTATCTCAGATTTTTTAAAATGTAAAACTGTAGTGAAAGATATGAATGAAATGTAATCTTCAACAGAAAGTAAAATTTAAACAGATATAAATTGATATATTTCAGTAAAACACTCATCGTTTTGTTCAGGAAGATTGTATTTTGAATTGTATTTTTGACAAGAATTCTATTTTTTGATCAAGATTAATTTTCCTGATCACGCTTACTTGCTGAGTGCAGCACGTGCAGAATTTTAAAACATGACTTAAAAAAGTACCTGGTCTTAAACTATTTAACAGGATAGTGTATTTGTTTTTAATTACTTACATCAACCAGATTCCCTAAAGTGTCGTTGCTCAATGGCTTGTCACCGAAGTAGAAAGATCTGACCTTGGCAATCATTTCATCTCCGCAAGGATCTTCTCTGCACATCCTCAATTCAGGTTTAAATGCTTTGGTAAAATGTTCGTCGACTTCCTGCAATGTTCTGTTCTTTCGAAATATTCCGACTGAAACATGAAAGTGTGAATAAGATTCGATAAGCAATGTATATTTTCACTACCAATCTAGGAGAAATACCATCATATTAACATTTAAAAATCAATCAATCAATCAATCAATCAATCAATCAATCAATCAATCAATCAATCAATCAATCAATCAATCAATCAATCAATCAATCAATCAATCAATCAATCAATCAATCAATCAATCAATCAATCAATCAATCAATCAATCAATCAATCAATCAATCAATCAAGTTATCACTGATCCGGATTTTGGGCTACCGTCTTGGCGGCACATTCCTTGCCAGTTTTTTTCCTGCGATTTTCTAAAATTCTTTCAGAGAAATTGGAAATGTATCGAACGTCATCCGTGGTAAATTATTTCAATCCCTAATTCCTCTCCTTACAAACGAACAATTGCCCCAATCTGTCTTCTTGAATTACACATTTATAATCATATAATATTCCCTACTCTTAAGAACTATCGAGCTCTATAGCTGCAGTCGCTTAAGTGCGGCCAATAGGCCTATCCAGTATTCGGGAGATAGTGGGTTCGAAACTCCACTGTCGGTAGCCCTGAAGATGGTTTTCCGTGGATTCCCATTTTCACACCAGGCAAATGCTGGGGCTGTACCTTAATTAAGGGCACGGCCGCTTCCTTCCCACTCCTAGATCTTTCCTATCCCATCGTCGCCACAAGACCTATCTGTGCCGGTGCGACGTAAAAAAAATCTTGTAAAAACAAACTCTTAAGAACTCAACTCACTCTAATTTCTCTACCAGCGCCACTCCACGTCATCTCTCCGCTGACAGCTCGGAACACACCGTTTAGTCTGTCAGCTCGTCTCCTTACTCACAAGTCTTCCCAGTCCATAGGTCGCAACATTGTCGTAACACTACTAGTTTTTAAAAATCACCCAGAATAAAGCGTGCTGCATTCCTTTGGATCTATACCACTAATCGGATCAAGTAATAAAGGTGAGCGTTCTACACTCTGGAAACATACTCTAATTAATTAGGGTCGTATACGCCCTCTCCTTTAAATCGTTACTACAACATCTAAATCCCCGCATAACCATACGAAAAGATCTGTAACCTTTAATTATTAACCGTTCATGTGAGTACAGCAAGAAGGATATTCCTTCTTCTTATTCTTCTTCAAGTGCCATCTCCTCTCAGAAAGTCGGGTACCTTCATAGAGAAGCTTGCTTTACATGCTGTAGCGCTAAACAGCTCAGTAGTGGAAGAGTTGATCTGATTTTTCAGATTGTTAATCCAAGAAATGCGTCTTCTTTTGCCTTGTATCTTCCCTTGAATGACCAGCTGCACTAGATGGTATTTAATGGAGCTTTCTCATTTTGATAGTATTTAATACTTCCTTTTTCCTTCCCATTCTTCTCATTACCTTATCGTTTGTGACCTTATCTGTCCACCCCAACCGCAGTATTATTCTGTACATCCATAACTCAAATGCCTCCGTCCATTCATCCTTTCTTCATGGTCCAGGTCTCAACTACATGTAACAAGGTGGAGAAGACGTAACGTCTCCGAAGTCTAATTTTTAGATGTAAACTAAGATCTCTGCTACAGAACACTGTCCTTATTTTCTTGAATGCATTTCTGGTTTGGCCGATCCTGGACTTAATTTCCTCAGTACAATCAGTGATGTGGTTCACATTATTTTGTACCTAAATATTTGTACTTTGTCACTGTCTCTCCATTGATCATCAATCTCTCTTGGTGTTGTATTCGAGATAATACCATTAAACGTGTCTTAATTACATTAAATATTGAGCCCTTTTGCCTTATATTAACACATATTTACTGATAATGATCCCACAACAGGTACTTCCACGTTATGTACATTGTAATTAAAACTGGAGATATTTCCTCTGGGTCAAACTTACAACCTGAATTTACAGCCCGTTTACCATCATACGACAGTCTGCTCTCTATGTCACAACATTGTCGAAGTTTTTTAGCAGTCACACACAATCTATACTTTTTTTTGGATTCTGTGCAGCATCCTTGATGCTCAATATTCCATGTCAAGACACGGCGCACCAAATCGTTACCCGCGCACTGTGGAATGTGTCATGTGTAATGAAAGCAGGCCTTTCAAGCCCTTCGAAACGAGTTGTTTGTCGGATGATGTAGCTGTCAAGGGGAATATTACGGCGTTCATCTGAAAACCATACGATGCAGAAGAATTCTAGACCTTGTACGTTAGGGACAGCACTCGGCTTCAATAGTGTAGTGAAACTCGCTCATCACTTATCCATTTCTGTTAGACGCTGAGCAACTTGAAGGTGGTATGCAAATCTCCTCAGTAAACATCCCCCGAAGAGACCTATCGTTGGTTTCAATGATGTTCGTCGTAGATTATACTTTGGGGAATGTAAAATCTGCTGGAGAAGTCACCCATAATTCTCGTTTGTGATGGCCGTTCATGGCGATATTTTGTCACTGGGTTTGAACATTTGTGGGAGGATTAGCTTTACACAACGTAGAAACTCCACGTCACCCTAGGAAATTATCACTGTCACTTTCTCCTGTTTCATACTGTACTGAGTAATACACAAAGAAAAATAATTGAATCCTACAGTCGTCTGCCAAATTATTACACAAACAAGGAGAATAACATAGTTTCTATTTATTTTGGAATATATTATAGTATATACGAAGTGGTGAAAGATAACACTTCCTGTATTGTATGAATATTTGACTTGGTTTACGTTGAATTTCCTGTACGAGAGCAATTTGAAAATCACCAGTCGGCCTTATCTGCACTTACTCGAAATGCATTTTCTTGCTAGTTCCTGGTCTTCTTTACGGCTCATTTACTCTTTATATTAGCATGTTCTAATTGGTAATAACTCCTTCTGTATTAATAATAATAATAATAATAATAATAATAATAATAATAATAATAATAATAGTAATAATATTGGCTTTTCGTTCCACTTTTCGCAGACTCTGAGGTGTAGGGTTTTTTCCCACGGGTGTTCTTTCATGTGCCGGTAAATCTATCTACAAGAGGCTGACATATTTGAGAACCTTCAAGTATCATCTGACTGAGCCAGGCTCGAACCTGCCAACTTGGACTCATAAAGCCACCGTCTAAACCGGCGATGACAATATTTTGTCTACTTTACCCCAAAGTATCGCCTACGCTTTTAGGCCTAAAATATCACTCATTCGTTTCGTACGAGAGAGGACATTTTCGGTCGTTGGGCAGAATTATACCAAAGTCCTAGTCATTTACATAAAATATAGCAAAATATACGTGGCCTCTTTCTAAACGTATGTTGTTAGAAGACGTAATACGGACAGTGAATTGATTTTGTGTTACTTAACTGCACCTGAACACTGTCGTCTTTTATCGCGCATTTGGGCTTATTTTCTTACTGGAGAGAAGCATCGCAAATATACTGTAGTGTCTGAGAATGTTTTCAGGTTGTTGTTGTTGTTGTTGTTGTTGTTTGAGTTATCAGTCCATAGACTGGTTTGATGCAGCCCTCCATGCCACCCTATCCTGTGCTAACCTTTTCATTTCTACGTAACTATTGCATCCTACATCTGCTCTAATCTGCTTGTCATATTCATACCTTGGTTTATCCCTACCGTTCTTACCACCTACACTTCCTTCACAAACCAACTGAACAAATCCTGGATGTCTTAACATGTGTCCTATCATTCTATCACTTTTTCTGGTCAAATTTAGCCAAATAGATCTCCTCTCCTCAATTCGATTCAGTATCTCTTCATTCGTGATTCGATCTATCCATCTCACCTTCAGCATTCCTCTGTAACACCACATTTCAAAAGCTTCTATTCTCTTTCTTTCTGAGCTAGTTATCGTCCATGTTTCACTTCCATACAATGCCACGCTCCACACGAAAGTCTTCAAAAACATCTTTCTAATTCCTATATCAATGTTGGAAGTAAGCAAATTTCTTTTCTTAAGAAAGCTCTTCCTTACTTGTGCTAGTCTGCATTTTATATCCTCCTTACTTCTGCTATCGTTAGTTATTTTACTACCTAAGTGACAATATTTATCTACTTCCTTTAAGACTTAATTTCCTAATCTAATATTTCCTGCATCACCTGCCTTCGTTCGACTGCACTCCATTACTTTTGTTTTGGACTTATTTATTTTCATCTTGTACTCCTTACCCAAGACTTCGCCCATACCATTCAGCAGCTTCTCAAGATCAGGTAAGAATTTTAAACCATATCTTTATCCACACAGTTTTAAGCGTCTCCTATTTACATTGATGAGTACAGCGGAGAGAGCTTTTTGCAAAACAGCTGCGATTTCAACATGCGCCGCTCGCTGTAGTGATTCTCTCGCAGATGGTGGCGCCACTGCTACCTCTAATGTATTATTTACTAACTATGGTAGTAACCAGCCAACCATTGTTCGTCACCTATCAAGTCCTCATCATCTTCTTCCTCGCATTATTACCGTGTGCCTTCTGTAATATACAGAAGTATAAAATAATGGCGCCGTGGTTTAATCGAGTTTCCAGTGTCTTCGACTGGCGTTTCGTGTAGAACACAGCAAAACCCCTAACACATGGCAACGTTACGGAGGGCAGCCGAATGTTTCTCATACTACGTACCTTGCGAATATTTATGACCACAAAAGTGTGTGCTAGATCAGCGAGCATTTTGTTGGACGTAGATCTTGGTACGTGGAACTCTCTTGTGACATGGTATGGGAATGTTACGTGCTGCATCAGCTGCCATATTATTATGGGGAACGTGCAAGTGAGTACTAGCGATAAAGGTGGCGAAACAGTAAGGTAGTGTGCAGCCCATACAGGTTTAACTAACGTACAACTGAGTTGTTGATTGACGTAAAGATGTATCTGTTATTTGTATACTGTAACGCGTTATTTACATACAGAGGCAATTTGGAATGTCCTCGTCCTGCTAGACGATACTCTTGTGTCGTGAACTGACGTAATTCAGAACATAATAGGGATCATAGTATTAAGTTATTCGGGTTCCATTCATTCGATAATTAACTGTGTACTGATTCCAGATTTCACTTCTTCTTCTGACGGTTTTCCAACGTCAATGGGGTCGAGTGTGTGATTATGTTGCACATGGTGATTTGGCCCTGTTTTACGGATGGATGCCCTTCCTGATGCCAACTCTATGCTGAGGGATATAATCACTATTGCGTCTTTCCCATGTGGTTGATTCCGGATGTCACTGTTTCTGTAAATAAATACGAATTCATTCCTGTGAAAGATATTAATGGGTGTTATGGATGAATTTTAAAAATTCATCAGTTTTACCTAATTAAACACATGTAAATATATAATGGTTCAGCTTTCTCTTATACAATACTAGCAAGATACCCTGTTTTTCTACGGTTTCAATTTGAAATGTGTCTTTCGAAGTTTTAAATTTTGGAGAGTCCGCTGTCGGCTAGCGTATAGAACACACCCTTAGTTCTTACGTCAAACGGTCTTGGCGGAATGAGTATGTATTTTCGGATCTCACACTCATTTAAACCCCATACAGTTGGAATGTTTTAAAACCCTATATGACCAGCTTGTGAACTTTTTACTTCATATGTCGAACAGTAATAGAGGAATGAAGGTTTTGTTTTATGGGTAGAATGTTTTAAAAATATATCTCATGTAACACCTAAGACATGCAAAATTTTAATATTTAAAATTTAAAATTTAAAATTTAAAATTTAAAATTTAAAATTTAAAATTTAAAATTCGTGCGTAAAACCTTTTCGGAAAATGAATATTGTGATTTTAAAAGTCAACCTCCATCTAAACTCTTAATGGAGGAAACATTTTGAAGCCAGGCTGAGTGGCTCAGATGGTTAAGGCGCTAGATTTATGAGATCAAGTTGACAGGTTCGATCCTGCCTCCAGTCCTGTGGTACTGGAGATTCTCAAATACGTCAGCTCCATGGCGGTAAATTTACTGGCACGAAAGAAAATTCCCCCGGGACAATCTTCTGGCACCTCGGCGATTCCAAAAGGCATAAACGTAGTTAGTGGGACGTAAACCCATTATTATGATTATGATTAATATTATTATTATTAAAAGCATTTGAAGTAGGCCCATATCATATTAGACATAAAATAATAAATTTACAACTTCGTACGTCAGATGATTTTGGAGGACGAATCACTTCGTTCATGGAGCTAACCTCATTATTAACTCCTTACTTGTTGAATGTGTAACAGTTTTGCTCTTGCATACATAGGATTTAAAACTACATAGCGCTATTTGGAATTTTGTCTCCGTACGTTAAACCGTATCGGAGGAATGAATATTTTAGTTTTCGGGTCTTAACTCCCTATTTAACACCCTCAGGGATTAAACTTTTTTCACACCAGGCAAATGCTGGACCTGTACCTTCATTAAGGCCACGGTCTCTTCCTTCCCAATCCTAGCCCTGTTAAGTCCTATCTGTGTCGGTAATAGGAATCATTCGTTTTCAAACCTTCTGTTATTTAATAGCAATTATATCATTTGAAATAGCGTGCTCTTTTGTGGTATAATTGATTCAATTTTGGGTTAAAAAATTAACTGCATTAAATCCATTATAAATAATTTTTTTTTTTTTTGCTAGGGGCTTTACGTCGCACCGACACAGATAGGTCTTATGGCGACAATGGGATAGGATAGGCCGAGGAGTTGGAAGGAAGCGGCCGTGGCCTTAATTAAGGTACAGCCCCAGCATTTGCCTGGTGTGAAAATGGGAAACCACGGAAAACCATTTTCAGGGCTGCCGACAGTGGGATTCGAACCTACTATCTCCCGGATGCAAGCTCACAGCCGCGCGCCTCTACGAGCACGGCCAACTCGCCCGGTATTATAAATAATAACATCCCTCGATGATCGCTCCATGATTACTACTTACATTCGCAACTCGTAGGATTAGGCGACACAGTAATTCAGAGAAGTCCTCTAGAGCTGTCATTCACAGAGATAATGAGAAAACGAGAAGCTTTCAACAGCTAAAATTGGTACCAATTATAGACTGTTGTGTCTTACAAGAAAATACAATGAACCTCTCACGACCACGACTTTTGTATTTTTTAAAAGAAGAATACGTTTCCTTTTGCTATTTGCTAAACGTCGCACCGACACAGATAGTTCTTATGGCGACGATGGGACAGGAAAGGACTAGGAATGGGAAGGAACAGGCCGTGGCCTTAATTAAGGTACAGCCCCAGCATTTGTCCGGTGTGAAAATGGGAAACCACGGAAAACGATATTCAGGGCTGCCGGCAGTGGGATTGCAACCCACTATTTCGCGGATTCGAGCTCACAGCTGCCCGCCCGTAACCGCACGGCCAACTCTCCCGGTAAGAATACCATTCTATCAGCGAACACAAGTTGGGTGAAAAGTTTCAGGATAGTTATAAAATTTAATATTAAAACATCTCCATTAACAGACTACTGGTTTAGATAAATTATACTTTATGTAGAAAATGCTAGTTCCCACTTCACCTCTGGACAAATGCCGGGGTGGTACCTAATGTAAGGCCACGGCCGATTCCTTCCCTCTTCCTTGTCTATCCCTTCCAATCCTCCCACCTCCCACCTCCCACCTCCCACAAGCCCTCTGTTGAGTGTAGCAGGTGAGGCCGCCTGGGCGAGGTAATGTCCCTCCTCCGCAGTCGTATCACCCGACCCCTTCACCGGGATACTGCCCGTGAGGAGGTGGAGGTGGAAGAAAGAAAGAAAGAAAGAAAGAAAGAAAGAAAGAAAGAAAGAAAGAAAGAAAGAATTTCGACTGTCGAAGACAGGTTTATGTACTTGTTAACAATAATTCCCTTTCAAATTTTATAAAATATGTAACTTGCAAACGATCGATCGTGGGACATATGATCACTGGGCCATTTTGTGTTGTTTTGGGGCGTACATTCCACACCCCTTCCCCCCCCCCCCCCACGATTACTTCACACACGCATGATAACACATTTTTCTGCTCTACTTTAGAAGGGTCGCATCGATTCTTCGCCAGACTCTCGACCTAGTTGAGTGACATCTCACACATCAGAACTACTAGGGGTGGACACTTCACTCGTAATCACATCACCATTGGAACTGGTATGTCACCCACTGAAAAATAAAACTTGTGAGTGGAAATTTTAATATCCATAGGCAACAGTCCAGCATTAAAAAAATTAAACTTGCTACCAAAATAGAGCATTATTTATGTCACTTATGTAACCAATAGATACTACTAATACATACCTGTTATCTGATATATTGCTTCTTCTGAAGTTACTCCTGTGAGATAAGACACATTTTGGAACTTCCCTTCATCCAGAAGGGTAACCGGATCCTCTGTAATGAAGGCCGTCTCTCCCTCTACCACTGGCTCCAAAGAAATTACGTCATGGACTTCACTCCTAATACGGTACTGGTCCTGTGTACACATAGACAAAACAGGGAAAATTCTATGAGACTTGGAATGTAAAACACGATCGTTGACGGAGATGATGCAAACTATAATGCCAATAATATACACATAGATATTCTCGGTTTTCTGCCGGGCTGAGTCTCTCAGACAGTTGAACGCTAGTCTTCTGACCCAGCACGGCATGTTCGATTCTGGCTCAGTCGTATGGTATTTGAAGGTGCTCAAATACGCCATCATACCGACAATATATTCTTCTTCTTAATCTTCTCCTCTTCTTTTTACTAACTTACTTTTTACCATCCAGGTTTGGTTTTTCCCTCGGACTAAGCGAGGGATCCCACCTGTACCTCCTCAAGGGCAGTGTCCTGGAGCGTGAGACTTTGAGTCGGGGGAGAATGAACAGTACCTCGCCCAGGCGGCCTCACCTGCAATGCTGAACAGAGGCCTTATCGGGGCATGGGACGATGGGAATGGATAGACAAGGAAGAGGGAAGGAAGCAGCCGTGGCCCTAAGTTAGGTACCATCCCGGCATTTGCCTGCAGGAGAAGTGGGAAACCACGGAAAACCACTTCGAGGATGGCTGAGGAGGGGTTTGAACACCCCTCTACTCAGTTGACCTTCTGAAGCTGAGTGGACCCCGTTCCAGTCCTCCTACCACTTTTTCTTATTTCGTGGCAGAACCGGGAACCGAACCGGCCTCCGCGGGTGGCAGTTAATCACACGAACACCTACACCACAGAGGCGGACTTCCTCTTGTTCTTATTCTTGGATATTAATCAGTGTCTTATGGTTGACGCTAGATATGGGGCCCATTTTTAGGGAGGATTGCCTTTCCTCCCACCACACTATGTGAAGCGATGTACCGCATCCGACATTGCACGTTTCTGTCGTGGTTGGCAGTGTGAGGTATGCTATTTACAGTTATCTGTGCATTAAGATTGGCATAAATACCCAGTTCCTCATCTAGAATAATAAACAATACGCAGTTCAATTGCTGGCACGGCCGGGAATCAAAGCGGGGGACCTCTGAAGCTAAGGAAACTATGCTGACCATCCATCCAAAGAACAGGGTGATGACTGTTCATAATAATAATAAGAAGAAGAAGATGAAGAATAGAAGAGCCGTGCTGCTCCGTGACATTCGTTATAAGTTGGTCAGATAAGATGTCTTGGTATACCGGGTGGTCCAGCAGCCCCTTGCGATGCAGTTTTATCCATACCTTCACATTTACTACAATTCTGAAAGACATCGGTCCCTCTGCCTAAACAGGGGTAATGTAACGGGATATGTGTTTACGGGCTAAAAGACCACTCTTAATTCGTTATGGGTACCTCGAATAAACCCGTAAAACGAGTTCAGATATGCAGAACACGTACTTTAAAACAGGAGGTGGTAGCATGGTGCTGTATAGGCTGGGAAGTGGCCACAGGTCAACTGTCGCAGTAGCTCGAGTTAGGAGTTATTATGCGATATTTACGTGGTCATGCGCAAACCTCAATGTATGATTATAGAGTTATTCGATGACATCCTACGTATATATTGACAATAATTCAGATCCAATTATATTTATTATGTACATATTTATTATGATGATAACCAGGTTTGCGCGGATGCCGTCGTATGATTGATATTGGTTGCGCATGATTACTATTAGTGTGACATTATTTGAGGCATTCACCACCCTCATTCACTGATATCATTGTTTGGAATACCTGGCGTTTAACGTACCCATCCGACATCATTATGTCACATTATTGACATCCCAACTTTGGGGCACCTCATCACTCTTGTCACGATACATCGGGACAATATTCAGGTCGTGCAGAATTCAGAGGTAGGCTTGGCACTTTGATAAATTAATAAGTGCTTTAATGAGCCACGGTTTGCAACTCATAGACCATTAGCCACATACTCACTCTTGGGACAGGATGATCACTTGATCTGTGAGATCATATTGTAAAGGGACCACAAATTTTGTCTCTAATGATATGTGCAGTTTTATCTCCAAAGGGGATGTTGCCTGCTATTTTATTGAAGTTTGACTGTATCCTAGTTACTCAATGCTCGCTTTGATGCCAGTGTTAGACTGTATTTTTAGTGCTTATTAATTAAGCATTAGTATAACTAACCAGATATTTTACTATTCATATTAAGGTATGTGAACTACACTTCTGTGGCGGATCTACTTTCAGTCACAGTGAATGTTATGACAGTGCGAATGCTAAGAATTATTCTGCGCCACTTGAAAAACCTCGCACGAAACCAGGAACCATACCATCAATTTTGCCTAACTGTCGTACGAGTGGTTATCTATTTTTAGCTTCTATTCAAGGGACAGTACGGATGAAAAACGAGAACGTTTAGGGAACAGAGATTTGGCAGCAGCAATAGCAGAGAGTTTGCAAACACAACCAGAATGCAATGAGGAAGTATGTCCTGTGATTCATAATGGATTTCTCCCATGTTTAGAAGGGATAGAGTTGCCAAGTGATTGGAGTATCTGTTGTAACATTTATAAATTAATGCTGTTGGGTACTAAATATGTACTAACACTTTTGTGCTAGTGAATAGTCACCTCAGAATGTCCCTGTATGTATGGAAAAATTAACTTATAAAACTTTTTTTTGTGTGTGAAATGAAATGATATTGGAGAGTGTTGCTAGAATGAATGATAAGAGGGAAAACTGGAGTCCCCGGAGAGAAACCTGCCCCCCTTCCACTTTGTCCAGCACAGATCTCACATGGAGTGGCCGGAATTTGAATAGCGTATCGATTTGTAAGTGGTAATTTATAGTGGAGCAGATTTACTTTTTTTTTCTTTCAAGTTGCTTTACGTCACACCGACACAGATATGTCTTAAACAGAATCTTACATCATTCAATTAGATACAATTATTTTATGAATTTCTTACTTCAAAGACAGTCTATTTTATGTCCATTCGACAACAATGGAAAGTAATCTAGAACAAGAATATCTCAAATGAAAAATGATTATCCACTAAATAAGTGAATATAAATTATCTCCATAATTGTACATTTATTGCCTCCTAATTAAAATTATATTCTGATCTGCTAACTTTTACTGTAGATCCTTGTCTTCCTAAAAAGAGTTGTATGCTTCTCCACCTCCTGCTATATCCAAGATGTCCAAATTTGCATGCAATGTCTCTTTTCATGTCACTGAATTGTCTCTCTGCAGTACTTAAAATGAATATACAGTGTGGGGCTCGTTTTATAAGTTATGCAACTGTGTTATATCTCCAGATAAAGCCATGAGAATTCGCTTCTCAATACTGACACCAAATTGGATCCGATATAGGGGCTAATACCAAGGGATAATCGAAGGATAAGGGAGTAAGAAAATATTTTTAACAATTTTGCTTTACGTCCCACCGACACACATACTGTAGGCCTAATGGCGAAGATGGGATAGGAAAGAGCTAGGTGTGGGAAGGAAGCGGCCGTGGCCATAATTAAGTCCTGGTGTGAAAATAGGAAACAACGGAAAACCATCATCAGGGCTGCCGAGAGTGGGGACCCAATCCACTATCTCCAGGATGAAAGCTCACATGTGCATGTTCCTGATCGCACGGCCAACTTGCCCGGTAGAGGAAATAGAAATAATTACGTATTTTATTATGGGAACAAACAATTTGTTTCTGCAAGTCCTCTTTTAACACTCGGAACGCTGTCGACGGATATGTGTGGATAATTTTCAGCACATACAAATCTTGAGTCCAGTCTTCTGTTAATTACTTTTCTATAACGCCCACTGACAGTTCTGTGTTAGCGGGCACCGTTTAGCAGTTGATACACGTCCATGCCCGAGAAGCATCATCAGTAATACATGACAAAGCTCTGTTACCGAAGGCTTATCTTAGCTCCACATGCCACTCACGTGTAGTTTTGCCACAGGGAGCTGCAATTTTGACGTATGACCGTTGCTCAGTTTTACTTACGTGGGCGAGTCAAATAAAAATATTATAAGAGTTATAAAAAAATGAAATATTTCTCTGTTAGCATTAGTGTTACAAAAGTTTTAAGGAATATTCTACAGGTGCAACACCAAAGGGAAAAACAAACGAAGTGCCAGTAACAATGGATAAACCACTTTATTCATGCACAAAAGAACAGATATCTGTTACTCAGTTTATGAGCAGTGAAGGTGTAAAACCAATTGAAATTCATGGATGAGTGATTTTTCGGCATAAAGAAACATGTATTTCACAGCAGCAACAAGGCAATGCTCGAGCTCATACCCTCCGTGCAACAACTGAGAACATCCATGACTTGCATCCACCGTATTCACCAAGCAATTGCCACATGTTTGGGCCACGCTAGAAGGCACTCGAAATAAAGACGATCCATTCGTTTGAAGGATGAAGATTGTGCAAGAATGGCTCATCAGGCAGTCTTAGGATTATTTCATTAGAGGAATCAATGCATTCTGTATACGCTGGAGGACTTGCATTGATTGTAACGGACATTACGTTTAAAAATGGTACAGCAGTCTATTTACCCTCAAAAAAATAAAATAAAATGAATTGAAAACAGTAGAATGGGGGCTGGATCGGAGTTACGATCTCAAGTACCGTAGGATGAGTATTGTGGAATTAAAGTACCTAGTCAGTATGGGTTCAAAATGTTATTGTTGATGAGCCTGGCTGAATGGCTCAGACGGTTGAGGCGCTGGCCTTCTGACCCCAACTTGGCAGGTTCGATCCTGGCTCAGTCCGGTGGTATCTGAAGGTGCTCAGATACGTCAGCCTCCTGTCGGTGGATTTACTGGCACTTAAAAGAACTCCAGCGGGACTGAATTCTAGCACCTCGGCTTCTCCGGAAACCGTAAAAGCAGTTAGTGTGACGTAAAGAAAATAATATTGATTATTTTTATTTTTGACATTTTATTTCATCTTTAAGGGCATGAGTTCCAAATCATTTTTCACTACTGAGGTAGTAAATGTGCTTGGCTGGGGCTGCAGCAGTGTGAATCTCACCTCACAATGCTCGGCTGCCTTAATTTTGAGACAATCCCAAAAAATCCTCCTGACACCAAATATTGGTCAGTTTGGGCTTGTTGTAATTTGGAAAAACCGCTGGTTTTCTCAGAATACATTTTCGAAAAGCTGAAGCCATTTATTGTCCATGTGTCACGAACGAACACGAAATAAGAAAAGTTATCTTTTGGATAACTAACACTTCCATGCGTTATTAAATAGCCAGCAATGTAGTCAGACTTCACCAGTCGGTGGCATTCGTTAGAGTGTGATGAAGGTTTTCAAACCTCAGTGCTACACTTACTGTGTTCCCTCATTCTGGAAGATATAACATGGTTGCCATGACTTACCAAATGACCCCCGTATTTACGAGCAATATAAATGACATATAGGTTAGTATTGATACTGATGGCTGAAGACTTACTTCTTCATTTATTGTAGCAGCTAATGTCGTGAGCAGTTGGTCGGAGCTGACGTTGCGCAGGAAATCCACCAGGTCCTGACTAGACTCTCCAGTGAATCCCAACGCTTTTCCAACGAGGAAAGCATTCTTTCTGGGTTTATCTGCGAAGGTCCAGGCAGAGGATGATGCGCCACTTTGACCAATTGCGCCGTGAAATAGTCCTGAAAAACATAGTCATGAACTAATATTAATTTGTTCTCGCATTTATCTTCACAGCATTATTATCAGGATCAAAACTGCTTAGTACTAAAAATGTTTCTCTCAAATCTATAAATGTTGCGTGCATCTGAATTCTGCCTAAGGTACTCCCACTCGATAGTAAGATATGGCTTAACTCCTGGCAGCGCTAATTGAATAATCAAAAGGCGCAAACAATATCTGTCTGTTCGGCGATCCATGTCGCACGATGTAGGCATGTAAATGGTTTCTGCTGACACATTCGGTGTTTACCCGACAAAATTAATTGAATCTCGGAAACAGGTCACCAAATAGATTTATGGTTTTCCCTGGTAGCGTAAATCAGAATTCGAAACTGATACGTAAGATACCTACACACGTTATACCAAAACACTTCCAAACGGAGGTCATTAAATTAAGTTATTACTATTATTTTGTTATTATTATTATTATTATTAACATGATATAGGCTTTCGGGCTTATGCCGTGTCACGAAAAGAAGATGAAATTCTTTACGTTTCGCAGAAAATATTGCTCTGCGTCTTCGGGAGGAAATCCCGACTGTTCACGGGAAAGGTTTCTCAGACAATGAGGTTTGAATTTAGACGTTATAATAGAAGTTGAAGTAGTACGTTCATTCTACACCAGATTGCTCACCGGACGCGGTACAGTACTAGTGTTCGGAGCGGAAGCTGATGGTACCATCAGAATCAGTCCAAGAGGGAGTCACACAACGTAACAGGTGTACACACAAGTATGACATGGATACAAGACTGGAATGAAAAATCTGGCGATGAAGAACGTACGAATTTGGAAAACACCAAAACGAAATAACAGTAGTGAAGAAACAGGGAAGGGAACTACCTAGATAAATCTTTAATGGCTGGCAATCACGTGTTACTTAATTGATAGCCAGTCTCCTTGTTGAAATTTTTAGGATTTCTACGTATTTCCACAGCTTCCCCCCTATAATCCTGAACCTGTAGTATCTCGTGTGAGTAAGAGACCAAGTATTTTGGAATATGACATCATGACCCGACGACAGAGTGTGCTCAGCTATTGCTGATTTGTCTGGCTGCTTGAGGCGAACATTTCGTATATGTTCCGTAATATTAGTACGAATAGACCGGCATGTTTGTCCAATGTATACCTTACCGCAAGTACAGGCAGTTTCGTATACCCCAGGATGTAAAATTGGGGACAATTTGTCCTTGTTTTACTCAGACTGTGAGCAAATTTTGTGACGGTGCCAAACAAGATTTTTATATTGTGTTTGCGGAGGACCTTGGCAATTCGATCTGTGGTGTTGTGAATGTAAGGCAGGTAGGCAGTTCCCTTCACGTTTTCCTTCTGCGAGCTTTGCTTCGTCGTTTCTCTGGTATTCAGAGCTCTATGAATCTGCAAATCGCTCTAAACATTACCCTTGAACGTGACACTGAGTGTGTCCATCTCCACCTGGATATTTAATGGCTCAAATGTAAGTTGACATTAATGAAAAATAGGATAAGTACAGCCGGACAGGAATTAATATGCAAATACCAAGTGAATGTAGAGGAAAATACGATGCCCCTTAATAAATTGTGATAGTATGTGTTACGAAAATAAGAAAGCGGTAACAGAAGAGAAATTTAGGCGCAGGGATTCTTAGTGGAGCAGATAAGATGATCCATGGTGTTATTACTAAAACCTAAAGAGGCAAGGCAGAGGCAAGAAATTAAAGCGGAAAACCGAAGTAGAATATAAATACAGTAAAAATTATATCAAATGCCAGAACCCAACTTACGGTGTGAAATAATGGGCTACACTCCACGGTACTGTTCAGTACTTCTTACGGAATTCTACATTGTAGACAGAATTCTAGGTTAGGTGTTGCACAGCCGTGATCCGCGAATACTCTTAGTCCTTTTTTCGGAAGGAGGGGTCGAATAGTGGAGAGTCGCAGGGCAAAAACTATGTCCTTTTATTAATCTATTTCCTAGGAGTACCCGATGAGTCGAAAAATCTCAATTCACTACACTGGCGGCGGAAAAATCCATCTGATTTGGAGGCAAAGTTTTTCTCCAAACCAGAGGAAAAAACCCCTCTTCACTGCTAATTTTGAATAAAATTAATGTAGAATTTAATAAAAGTTAATAGGAAGAAGCTTTTCTTAAGAAACGGCTCTTTTTGGGGTAGAATTTTGGGTTATTTAGTGTATTGTGGTGCTATAATTTGGAATAGGCCAAAATTGTAATTCTAGACCAGGTCATACTGCTACTACTACTACTACTACTACTACTACTACTACTACTACTACTATTATTTCTAAGTGAGCTTCTGCCTTAAGTGCGCACACTGCTTAATCAAAGCGCTTCAGAGTAGGAATCAAATAGCTGGAATACTGCGATGAACCAGTGTGTTACGTACCAGCAGTATCAGAAAATGTATGAACCAGAGGAATACCATGCTAAAGAAGAAAGGTGTCTAATTCACCAGCTATTTCCCGTCAATATTCAGTCAGGTACGCTGCAGTAATCTCATCTATCGGAGTTGAATGGCAGCATAAGAGACAAAGAACATCACAACAAACAATTGTCAATGTAATGTTATTGTTGATCAATGTTATGCGCTTTCGATATTGTAGGCCTTCACATTCAGTTTTATTCCGACTCCGAAATACCAGTCATATCAAATTCGGTACGGTAAAACTGAATAAAACATAAATGATTGGAAATTGTATTCTCTACAATTTTTTTATGTAGTACTTTTCGACAGGACCAATAACATAAGTGTTTAAAAATTAAATTTTTGGCGCCTTCCCCTAAACTACAATTTCAACCAGGGTGAATAAAATTATTGATCACTTAGACTCTAGTTTCTTATTCGCCGTTTCTATATACCGATTTTCATTAAATTATGTTAACCCTTTTTCTCGTGGCTCGGCGTTGTATGGACTTAGCTACAAAAATACAAATTCATGAATATCTGTTCTATCACAGCTGGTACGGTAAAAATGTATAAGACATAATGCTATATAACTTTAGTTATGTAGTGTTTATCGATAGGAGCACAAATAACATAAGTATTTGATACTTAAATTTTAGGCGTTCCCCTAAACTGCCATTTCACTCAGCGTGAATAGAATTATTTATAGCCTAGATTGCAGAGGCTCATTCCCCGACTCTACATTCCAATTTTCATTAAATTCCCTTCAGCTGTTTTCTAGTGATGCGTGTACATACATACATACATACATACATACATACAGTACATACAGACAGACAGAAAATACGGAAAAGTAAAAAATACATTTCCTTGTTACTTTAGACATGACCTATACAGAAATACAATTCGTTTCAAATTCTGAGAAATATGCAGACAAAACTCTTAGATCTACAAGTTGTTTTACGTCGCACCGACACAGATAGGTCTAATGGCGACAATGGGTCAGGAACGAGCTAGTAGTGGGAAGGAAGGGGCCGTGGCTTTAATTAAGGTACAGGCCCAGCATTTACCTGGTGTGAAAATGGGAAACTACCGAAAACCATCTTCAAGCATGCCGACAGTAGGGTTCGAACCAACTGTCCCCCGAATACTGGATACTGGCCGAACTTAAGCGACTGTAGCTATCGAGCTCGGTGTTCAAATATTAACAGCTCCCCTTAGTGCTATTTGAGGATGAATGTAACCTCCAACGGTATTCCGCCAATATCCCGCAGAATGGCCGATTGACGTCTCCCTTGCTTTCTGCCAAAGGAAAAACCACGAGATTACAGGAATGATGACGAAAATGGCAATACGTTAATTCCCCGTTGGCAAGCAGCCAGAGACGTTGCCATGGTAACCTGTAAGTTCGTTGTCGGTCTGTCGGACACTCAATATGGAGCATGAGACAAGCAGAAAACAGTAAACTTCTCCGTCATTTGAAGAGTAAGTGATATTAACTTATGTACGTAACAAACGTTGTCTATAATGAAAGTAATATTTATATATAGTCCACGGATTTTACAGAAAATCAATACTATAAAAGGAAAGGGAAAAAAAGTGTTCTGGTTTCCCTACAAACCCCCCATCTATTCAGAATTTTTTTATTCGCATGCCAATAAAATCCTTCCCCGGGGTGAGTAAACTCTATATATGAAGTTCAGTTGATGTCTATCCGATTGTTTCGCCGTGATAGTGGAACATACATACAAACACGAAGACTAAAAATCAACGATAAATTCTTGAGTTGTTCTAAAAATGGAAAAATATCTTTAAGAATGGCTAAACAAACGAAATTACAGACAGCGTACTCCCTATAAATTTATTTATATAGATCTGCTTTATCGGCCGCTTGTTATCCATTCTGAACTGCTAACATTGAAATTCCGTATCCCTTCTCTTATTGAGTCTATTACCAGCTCGTTTTCCTGATTCAGTTCATAACCTACTTTTAACCTATATTGTCCAATCACCATCTTCGGGCCTATTAGCCTTCGAAGGATCATTTCTTCAAACTTGTTGACTGCACTTAGTCCAGCCTATCCAGTCATTCCGAAAAATTGACTAGCATAAAGACACACCGTTTTAATTACTTTGTTGTTATGTGTAAGCTTGGCTTGCCTTGAGATGGCCTTGCCTTTCTACAGGCTGTGCGTTCTGAGGACAGTGAACATTTCCCTCGTCTGCTGTCATTGGCTTCCTTTTCAGTACTTTTCTGGTGGGAATATAAAAAATGTACCTGAAGCTGTCGACACTTTCAGTTGTCTGCTACTGTTATTATTATTATTATTATTATTATTATTATTATTATTATTATTATTATTATTATTATTATTATTATTATTATTATTATTATTATTATTATTTCCTTTTTGCTAGTGGCTTTACGTTGCATTGGCACAGATAGGTGTTGTGGCGACGATGAGATAGGAAAGGGCTAGGAGTTGGAAGAGAGCAACCATATCCTTAATTAATGTACAGCCCCAGCCAGCATTTGCCTGGTGTGAATATGGGATAAACGGTAAACCATCTTCAGGGCTGCCGACAGTGAGATTCCAACCCTCTATTTCCAGGATGCAAGCACACAGATGCGCGCCCCTAACCGCACCGCTAACTCGCCCGGTATTATTATTATTATTATTATTATTATTATTATTATTATTATTATTATTATTATTATTATTATTATTATTATTATTTGCTAATTGTTTATCACCGCACCCTCCCAACGAAGGATTTTGGTGACGGAAGGATAGGAAAGGACTAGGATTGGAAAGGCAGCGGTCATAGCCTAAATTAATGTACATTCCCAGCCTTTGCCAGGTGTGAGAAAGGTAAACCGCGGAAAACTATCTCCAGGGCTGTCGTTGGTGGAATTTGAACCCACTATTTCCCGAACGCAAGGTCACAGTTTGCGCCACTCCAAGTGCACGGCCGAATCACTCGGTATTTTTACTTAAAATAATAATTATAATTAAAATAATAATAATAATTATTATTATTATTATTATTATTATTATTATTATTATTATTATTATTATTATTATTATTATTAATATTAATATAAACATAAATATTAATTTTGCACTTCATGTTTGTACTTCTGGATTGGACTGTTTCACGCAGGTTAAATTATACAGTAGAGTAGTAGTTACATTCTATTTATCTTAGGCTCGTAGGCTTTTGAATTATTGGAAAATTGTGAAATGGCGAGAAGTATCCATAACTCAGTCTGCGAAAACAAACCATTTATCTATATATCTTTCTGTCCATCTCTCTAGACCTGATGTATTATGTGTAGGGTCTACTGTTAATTAGAAAGATTTTACATTAAATTTAAACACATCATATGTTTGAAATTTAGTGAACAGAGAAAAAGCAAGCACATAAAATGTATGCTTCAAGGTTCTAGGTTCACTGGACCATATAATAACACCTTTGTGGTAGCATCTTACCTTTAGACATGGGCGACAACAAGTGGTACTGTACTGAGGCCCCTCCAGCACTCTGCCCAGCTATAGTCACTTGGTTTGGGTCCCCACCAAATGCAGCTATGTTCTGCTGCACCCAACGTAGAGCAAGGACTTGGTCTTTCATTCCAGCGTTGCCTGGTACTACCTCATCTTCAGTGCTCAGGAAACCTGGAAGAAATTTATAGTACATGGCATTATGGAACTAGGAATTAGCAATCATTGGTGGATCTTATTATGCAGAAAATCAAATATCAGTGTCTGGGAATAGAAATATTTCACACTACTATGTCAATGGAAGAATTTCCTTTTCTGTTGAGGTGTCTAAAATTTTATCACGTAAACGATCGTCCGCAGCTTAGAGAACTGGACAAATTGACTCCCAATAGAGAAATGTTCTGTGTACCGGAAACAGTAAAATCTTATACGCTATCGGAGATAATGCATGCAGTGACGAGAAGCTTGTTAACTTTAGAGGAAAGTGACATTTCAAAGAGTGCTTACTAAGAAACAGGGTGATTCAAGAACCTTGTATATTACAACCACGACGATTTACCATGGAAAACAATGTGATGATACTTAGAATATATCTGCTTCACCAAAATACTTTCTCCTCAGACTTACAGGCCATATCTACGGCAAACCTGTTCCTCTTTTGAGAGGGTGTGGTCCTAGAGATTCGTCCATTACTTGTACTTTAGTGAGGGAAGAAGGAACTAACATATAAGAAACATGTTCTTCTAATGTTTTACTTTGTCAGCACACTTCATAATTCTAAAAATATGACTTAGAAATTGTGAATTAATTTTTTAATTTTATGCATTTTGCTTTAATTCACACTGACCCAGATAGATCCTCCGGTGGCGATGGGATACGAAAGTGCTAGGAGTGAGAAGGACGCGACTGTAGCCTTAATTAAAGTGCATCATTAGCATTTTCCGGTGTGGAAATGAGAAACCATGGAAATCTACTGACATTGGGGTTCGAAATAACTATCTCCCGAATACAAGCTAATAGATGAGTGATCCAAACAGCGCAACCATTTTCTTGGTTTGTAATACTGTGCTCGTTGGTTATACACTAACAAAAAGTAAAGAAAGCTGCTTGTTTAACAAATGTAACTCAACACTCATATCTCAATTCTGTTTAAATGACAATATGAACCATGGTCTGAATCAACAGAAAATCATGTTCGTGATACCAGTAAGCACATGAAGCCAGGACTTCTTCATTTGTAATAATAAAGTGGTCTTAAATTCTTGTCACGGAGTGTAAAACTAGCATTAGAAATACGTACAAATAGATAATTATATTAATAGAGGTGCAATTATTTTTGAAATCTGACCGAGAAAATGTCTTGAAACCTGCATGGTATGAAAGCCATAGTCCGCCCTATTCGAATGAATTACTAACCTGGTGGCCAAGGCACGCACTACATACAGAGTTTCTTCACTTTCTTCTGACAGGCCACTATTCACTCTACTCTGCACGTAAATACACCATAATCGGTAAATGAGAATTGGAAATCCAGTGACTCTTAAGGGACAGAATTAATTCGAATAGGGTGGCCGACGGCTGGTGAATGATGCATGTTTAAAGACATTCCATTTTCTAGAGAAATTGTCAGATTTTTTGAACATTCTCTAGGGCACTGAAGGAACGACACACTGGCACTTACTGTAAGTCTGTATGCTTCATGATATGCAAGTGATAGCTACTTACCGAATATACCAAGACGATAGTTCATGCTAACATAAACTATTCCTTCATTGACGAGTAACTGAGGACCTTGTGGTAAGTAGGTACCAGACCCCGTCAAGAAACCACCTCCATGGATCCAGACCATCACTGGTTTCAAGGAGCCTGAACCGGGCAGCTGAAACAACGCAACATTTTAACGTAAAAGAAAACAAAATGACTTACTGAATAGAATACGGTCTTATATTCATGACGAAGAAGATTTTATGGACTATACGCTCATAAGTTGGCCACCTAGTCAAAGCGGTAAAAATTTCGTTACTTCATGCGGAAGGTCATAGGTTCGACTCCCCGTCAGGAAGTTAAACTTGGCGAAGCACTCCACCTCACTACGCGCTGTGATTACAAATAGTGGAAGACTTAACATTCCACTCGTTCAAGAGCCTTGAATGGGGCGCGCGGCTGTGAGCTTGCATCCGAGACTTAGTGGTTTGAATCACACTGTCAACAGCCCTAGAGATGGTTTTCCGTGGTTTCCCATTTTCACACCAGGCAAATGCTGGGGCTGTACCTTAATTAAGGCTCTTCTTTCAAACTCCTAGGCCTTTTCTCTCCCATCGTTGCCATAAGATATATCTGTGTAGGTGCGACGTAAAGCCATTAGCAAAAAAGCCTTCAAAGTTTATTAAGAGATGGCTTTAGCATTGCTTTTATGCAGAGTTTCACAAAAGTCACCTATGACTTGAATTATTTAAAGTAAATGACTCCATTTATGCCACAAACACACTTGCGTCGCAAATATATTTCGTGATTTTCAGGTGGCAACCGTTCGCTTCCTCATAAAGACGGGCTCTTTTCAAAGCAGATTTCGTACCCTTTTCAGCATTTTTTTGGTTTTAACAAGGCAATTTCTAATTCAATATTGTTCTTGAACTTCCGAATGGTTGCTAGTTCGTCGACGATCTTTCAGGTATCGCCGGAGAAAAGAATTCGAGGCTGCCAGACTTGGGGCAATAGCATAATAACAACGCAACATGTTCACTGTCCGCTATTCACTTTCTCCGTGATTACTTTCCCGACTGCCCTTCAAAAATGCATAAAGAGAAGAGAATTTCATTTTTAAAGACAAATGGTACGACTCATGAGGTGCTTCAATCCTAACAGTAATCCTGAGCCACTCTGTGAAATACCTTGTCGTTTTGGTTCATTATTGAGTAACTTTATAATAATATTGCTTGGATTTTTCAATCTACTTTTCATTATAATAGCTTCTCATGACAATTGTCTTAGACTTCCATTTTCTTCTATTTTCCAACGTATAATGACAATGATATTTGATATGCTAAAAGTTAGCTACCTCTAAGGTGATGAGTAGAGCTCGGAAGTTGAGGATAAATCCTTTTCTTCACGAATGCCCGAAGACAAGGCCCAACATAATATATGTTCATTCTGGGTCACTGTAGGCAAGAAAATGATGGGTATTATTTGTTATTTTTCGATGTTCTTAGTCTTATAGATTTTCTTTTAGCTTTCTTTATAGGTGTTAACGTCATTTTTCGGCAACTTCACCTCCTTTCGAGTACATTTGTACTGCTCATTCTTTATTCGAATCTGCATTAGTTCATCCATCATCTCTTGAACACCTTTTCTCCAGTAGCGGAGGAAATGAAATGAGAATCAAATGAAACGAAATTAAAAATGAAACTAGTGCTTGAAAAAACCAGGGGTATGTGAAATATCAAAGGAGAAAATGTTTGTGTGAGTGTTCAAGTATGTTTAAAGCATGATCCCTTTACATCCGTTGATGTGGAGAGATGTTTCTCCATGTTTTGCAACGTGCTGACTGTAAACCGAGATCCTTTACACCTAAGAACCTGGAGATGATTATTGTGATCAATGTGCCAACCACGGATTTTCCCATTCAAAGAGGTGTTAAGCAAGGCGACCCCATATCTCCCAAGCTGCTCTCAGCACTATTAGAAATGGCCATGTCAAAAATCAACTGGCAAAGCACAGGAATCAAAATCAATGGGAAAAGGCTGAACAATTTAAGGTTTGCAGTCGACATTACACTTTAGGCCAACGACATCAATGAACTACAAACTCTAATACAAGATCTTGTCTCAGCCTGTCAAAAAGTGGGACTATCCATGAACCTTTCTAAAACCAAAGTAATGCTCAACAAATGGGCCCCAGCAGGAACGCTGCATGTGGGAAACACCACATTACAACATGTCAAAGAATTTGTCTATCTTGGGCAACTTGTAAACATGAAAGGGGACTTGAGACCGGAGATCTTCCGACGTATCAAACTAGGATGGCAAGCCTACGGAAGAAATTCTTCAATCTTCAAATTCAACATGCCACCCCACCCCGTACTGGCTTACGGTTGTGAAACCTGGACATTGAGCGAGTTTGTTAAGCAAAAACTCAGAACAACCCAAAGAGCTATGGAACGGTTCATGCTAGGCTTGAAGAAAGACAGGAAGAGAGCAGATTACATCAGGTCAGTCACAAAGGTCAGCGACATTTTACAAAGGGTGTTTACCCTAAAATGGCAGTGGGCAGGCCATGTTGCTCGGAGAACTGATGGTAGGTGGACAAAGCTTGTGCTTGAGTGGTGTCCGAAAAATCATCTCAGAACAAGGGGAAGACCACCGGACAGATGGGATAAAGACATCCGGAAGATCACTGGGATCAATTGGCAGAACATCGCTCAAGACCGTCCCAGATGGAGAGATCTCATGAAAACCTACCTTGCTTCGGAATTAAAGGGACCACATCGTAAAAACGATTGAGTATGGCTGATAGTGATAGTGACTGCAAATACAACTGAGGTAAGGTTTCCAAACTCCTATTTCTGTAAATCTAGTGTTATCTAGCCAAATATTATTCCAATGATAACTATTTTAATTTCTTTCCACAGGATATCCATTGCGGGTTCTCTGAATTCATTCTAGGTGGGAAAAAAACGTTTCATTCTAAATTCTGCAAGTACATTTTTTAACAAACAGTGAATTCCTCCTTTAAATTATATTAACCTAAAAATATATAACGTCTGAAAGAAGAAGCATTTTACTCAGATAGGTTTGTACTCTATGTTGCATAGTACCATAATGTTGCATTTTTAAACATTATATTCCTTCATTAAATATGTCATTAAAACTAAAATTATGAATGGATTTGGATCGAATTTTTACGTCCCGCTTCCCAATTTTGGTGGTCTATATTTTATATTTTATGTATTTTGAAGTCTTCTTTTAGGAAATTTATAGCTCTTCGACTTCCGAGCCCTAGTGATATGAAATTTTGAAACTTACGTTGTCGTAAAGCGTTTGCTAACTATTATTCAGGAAGAGAGTAATAACACCGGCTACAAGCAAGACCAAGGACTAGTGCTGAGTTTTTTATTCGTATGTAAAAAAAAAAGTTGTAGAAGCCTCAATTTTTAACTTACCACTGGGGTGATCAGCTTAAAATATTTATAAACGTTGGTTCTTTATAAATTTAAATGCGAATGGAAAATCCTACCCTTGTGTTCAATATCATTTTGAACGAAAAGAAGATGACACTTTTTGTGCCTATGAGTACATCACATTTATACACAGTAAAGAGCCCAAAATAATATGATTTCCTAAACTCTGTAGGCAACTAGTACATGCAACGCCGTACAAGTACATAAGTTGATATTTTAAAATACTTTACAAATCTGGAATAGTTCATGTTTTCCACCGGCTGTTTGTGATTTGTTCAACCAGCTGCACTAACTCCACTGGCAAAAATGTTTTAGAAAGATCAATGATTTGGGGGTTGTCATCAAACACCACTTAGCTCCCAGAGTCTGTCAGTTATTTGAAAGTCTAGTGGAGAAAAATCATCCATCAGCCACTAAAATAGTGATGAAATAGCTTTGGAACTCACTGTGTTTTTCTTCTTTTGTTTGGAAGGAGGCTCTGTTTCATTCTCACTTAAAATATTTTCAGCACTCTCTGTATCACTCTCACTTTAAAAATCGCTAACAATTCACTAAAATCATCATCATCATTACCATTTCCCGCTGTGCTTGATAAATGAAAGATTCTTTGATCCGAAATAACATCGCTGAAAGAGCAACTGTAGCTTGTTGTTCCGTCATGTTTGTTTACGTCACAGATGAATTCCGCAGACGTCTACAAAAAACTCTGCGAGTTACTTCCTGAAGCTATAAGCCATGATCAATTAGTTCTACATAATGCTCAAGAGATGGCAGAACATGTCAGAGATGGAATCGGCACTCGAGAGTGAACTGGGATACTCAGAGAAATTGAAGTTCTCGTGCACTATCTATAGACATCTGCTGGACCGGCCGCGTCAGTTCGCCTATAGGCTGGCGTAGCACTCATCGGGCCAGATTTAACATATAATTCATGCATAGTTTTTCATATTACTACATCAGGAGTAGTCTCCACAATAACCACAGTGTAATAATATATATAATATGGAAAAACTTTGATTAGACCGGTGACTTTTTTAAGAAATTGATTTCTGGCCTACAACATTAAAACATGCACACGCACTTCTCGCAATGGAAGTTAAGATGCTGTGATGGTCCGTTGACTCAACTAGTCTATGGAGGGACCGATGATTCATGGATGAAATTAAAGGCTGACTCAGTCACATAGAAAATGTGGCTCACGCCTACGATGGAATGAGTATTTACTTCATGGATGTAAAGACCACCCTTCAACAGAAGGTAGAGGGTCACCAGCCTTCAGGGTGATAACAACCACGTTGGCTGGATAGAAAGCTATATTTCGGGATCGAATGTGGGATTTTAACTGTGGATGATCAATTCCAGTGGTTCCGGAAATGGGTTCTCAGCATCCTAAACTTCTCCCTCCAATGTACATACACACATCACACGTCCATCCACTATTACACCGAAACGAGTAAGTCTCACACGGCAAACACCATCCAGTGTAAGACTTCATTATCCAAAAGTGCAAAACCAGGAAATCGCTGCAGTGTAAGAGTTTAAAACAAGAACATAATTCTCCTATTACTATGGCTGATAAAAACATTACATCAATATGTTTGTATCAACTTCATTTAATGATAAGAACATAATGTAATACTATAGTCAACACATTTGTGGACTGGCACCTACATTGTAGGCAATGCGGCATACACTCATGCACTACAGTCAAAACCTTCTTTGACTGGCGTTAACAGTGTACACCCGTGTACGTACTAGAATCAGTATATTTGTGAATTGGTGCTAACAGTTCTTTTTACCTATGTTTTCGCATCTTTTTCCCGTCGCGGTGGTCCAGTAGATTTTGACTCGATCTTCTCAAACGCTTTGCTAGTATATTTGTCTAATTTTTGGCAGAACTTTAAATCTTCCTGTAGCTCAAACTACGGCATTCTCAAGTTACACCGCTGACATTGAACTACCCTTCATAACAGGGAGCGTAGTCCTGATTATACTACACTGCCTGTTAAAAATAAAGCACCCAGAAGAAGTGGTTGAAAGTGAATGAAACTACATATGCTGAAAGACCATGTACCTTTATTGAACTGATTACAATATGGGATGAAGAAGACAAGACCGTTGGCAGTTACAGGTGCAATGTTGGCGCCAGGTCAGTAGTGTGTCACCCCGCCCCCTCCCTCATCCCTACCGTAGTGCAGTTCGAAATGGCATCAAACAGTCTTTGGATCCTCTCCTGAGACAAGTTCTGTTATTTAAAGATGTACGCAGTCGAATAGACCCACAGTTACACCAGTAATCAGACAGTTGTCATACTAAAAGGTACATACAAATATCGAAAAATATGCAGGTTATGTGGGATTCCCAGAACCTTTGCTTATAACCAAATTTCCTCTCTTAACCCTGTGTTACCATATAAACCTTCCATCGTTTATGAATATGAAGGAAATTTAATGCACAAATAAAACATCGATTTTGTTCAAATCGGGCGAGGCGGCCGAGTGGCTAGGGGTGCAAAGCTGTGAGGTTGCGTCCGAGAGATAGTGGGTTCGAACCCAACTGTCAGCAGCCCTGAAGATGGTTTCCTGTGGCTTTCCATTTTCACCTCAGGCAAATGCTGGGACAGTATTTTAATTATTTTGCTAGTTGCTTTACGTCGCACCGACACAGATAGGTCTTATGGCGACGATGGGACAGGGAAGGGCTAGGAGTGGGAAGAAAGCAGCCGTGGCTTTGATTAAGGTACAGCCCCAGCATTTGCCTGGTGTGAAAATGGGAAACCACGGAAAACCATCTTCAGGGCTGCTGACAGTGGGGTTCGAACCTACTATCTCCCGAATACCGGATACTGGCCACACTTAAGCGACTGCAGCTATCGAGCTCGGTAGTTCTTTAATTAAGGCCATAGCCACTTCCTTCCCACTCCTAGGCCTTTCCTATGCCATCATCACCATAAGACCTTTCTGTGTGTCACACTTCGCATTTTACTGCTAAAAGACGACTTCGCCATCACTATTACAAGTTGCAAGGCAATCTTGAGTTTTAAATACAGTTTTCACCCAAAATATCAATTACTTCTTGTTCCCAACTATTTTTTATAACAGGTCTCTAGTGATAAGGCATTGGAGTGAGTGACTTCGTTTTATTCTGCAGCCTGTGTTTGTACTGTGGCAGGTTTCTCTGTGTTTGGTATGCTTGTGGGTACAGTATCCGGCTCGAATACAGCAGGTGAATCAGTGTGACGTTCTGTGTTACCAACTATCTCGCCTTGTTTTGTTTTCGTTCTTGCCTCGCCTTATGGGGCAATCTTGTCTAAAATGATCCGTAGCGTTGCAATAAAAGCAGGATTTAGATTGCTCTTCTTACATTACCTGCGCATTATATCCCTCTATGGCCACGATTAGTGGTATGGCAGTTTTAAGTTCTATGCACATAGCCCTGATACCACTCTAAATATTAGAGATGTAGTTTTAAGACCATCATTCATATCTGATTTCCCTTAATTTCGCATAATTGCTAAAAAATGACGTTATTTTCTCGTTCGGCATTTCTATTGGTAGGATCATTATTCTGACCAATTTACTATTAACATATGCACATGTTAAAACAACATCGGAGAATGGACCATTAGATTTTCGAACCTGTGATTTTCAGATTCTATTATATTCCCCATCGGAGGGGAACCGGAGCCATTACCCCAGCTGTCTTAAATACAGGAGGGACGCTATGTCGGTTTGTTTAAAAGTAGGTCATTGACCCCCTGCCTTGTGGGTTGCCCACCTCACAGGCGCCACCTCCATTTTCAATTCAACCCTTGAACAACTTGCCTTACTCAAATCGCATTTCTTCTGCACCATTTCGTGGACATTGTGGTATTACAGAATTCCTGAGTTCATTTATTGGTCTTGTCGCTAAATACACATTTTATTGTATTCCTTCCAATGCTATTGTTTGCAATTTTCTCTTCAATTTATTTTATTGCAAAATATTAACACATCAACGTCACACGCAGTGAAAACAGAGTACAGTGAACCGCTCTCTGATACAGCTCATGCCGAACTCTCAAATGAGTATATTCGTTTTATAATTAAGTGATGTAATTTGCTATTTTGCTTTACGTCGCACCGACACAGATAGGTCTTATGGCGAAGATGGGATGGGAAAGGCCTGGGAATGGGAAGGAAGTGGCCGTGGTCTTAATTAAGGTACAGCACCAGAATTTGCCTGGTGTGGAAATGGAAAACCACGGAAAACCATTTTCAGGGCTTCAGACATTGGGATTCGAACCCACTACCTCCCGGATGCGAGCTCGCATCTGCGCGCTCCTAACCACACGGCCAACTCGCCCGGTTAAGTGAAGTAATGAAACGTAAATTATATTATTGATCTGAAGTACTTTTTCTTCCAGAGTATATTACTTTTGTTATAATCATTCCGAAAATGCCTCATTTCGCCTTAATATTGCAGATTGAGTCGAGTCTAACCTATATGATACCGTACTGCACTCCTCTTTACTCACCTCCGGCGTATATACATTTAGGTAGAGGCAGTCTTCATCACTAGCAGAGGCCCCAGGCTGCTTACATTTGTTTCCTACCTGTAGGACTTCCAGGGTGCCATTCCATGGCTCGGCAGGAACAGGAGCCTGTCAGAGACACAAAATCTTAATAATAATAATAATAATAATAATAATAATAATAATAATAATAATAATAATAATAATAATAATAATCTATTTATTTAATTGTTAGATTCAGCCTATGGAGGGCCATTTTACACTAATAATAATTATAAATAATTGTAAAAGATAACAACGGTATAAACAACAATATTAAATATCAAAAATAAATGAGCAATTATTAACAATAACAATGTAACAACAATGGCAACGACAACTGGCAAGTGTCGGTTACAGAAATTAGGAAGAAGAAAGATCGAGGGTTGGAGGGACGGAATAAAATGGAAACCTGGAGAGGACTTCAAAGGAATCTTATAATTGTTTGCTTGAAGGTTGCAAAAGGTGTGAATATGTCGATATCTTGTCAGTGAGTTAACAGGTGTATGGAGAACGTGGAAGATAGAGCGTTGTTGTAATGTTAGGCGCGGACGGGACACATGATATGTGCGCCGGTTGCGTTTAGGGCGGGGAAGAACGTGTAAAGTGAAGTATTACATTCGGTGTTGCCATTGATTATTTTATGGTGGTAATATAGATCGGAAAATTGTAAACGGATTCTCAGATCAAGTATACACAGGTAGTTCAAAATGTCAGGTTTAGTTTTGCCCCTATAAAAAGGATTGCGAGTCATGACAATGAAAGTGAAAAAAATTCTATTTAGTTGATATGTTTGTGACAGTAGATGAGGACGAAATAGGGGAACAAAAGTCAACAATGGGGAGAACATACGAGACAAAGTATAATTTTAAGGCGTTAATATCATTAATTTCAGTGAACCTATAAAGAATGCCCAGGGTACGCACAGCACGGGATTTCATAGAATGAATATGAGCAGAGAAGGTTAGTTTACTGTGTATTATAACACCTAACTCTTACTTGAGAAGTCGATTGCAATGTACTGTATTTCCCTGGATGGGATAGGCAGTGTTCATTCCTTCCTTTAGCAAGGAAAAGGAGACTGTATTGCACTTCTTAACAATGGGAGAAAGATTCCATTTCTTAAACTAGTCACCACACGAATTGAGTACAGTCTGTAATTCATCCCAATCATCAGGCGTAAAAACTTTTCTTAGCTTTTTCAGGTTGTCGGCGTACAAGAGGAGGGAACACTGACTATTTTGGGTGCAGAGAATTATGTCATCGATATAGAAAACAGAGAGTAGGGGTCCCAGAATACTGCCCTGAGATAACCTGATAACACAGATAACCATGATGAGATCCTCTGCCGGAGAGGAAACTTTTGATCAATGACAAGACGGGACCATGGATATAAAATCTGGTAGCGATCTATATAAATTACATCTAACTGAGATTTATATTCTAACGCTAAAATGATATGGTGATTGAGAACTGTGAGGTTTGTGAGACATGATTTTCGGCGAGTGAATCCGTGTTGTTCTTCAAATAGGTACGGTTGTGAGAAAATGAGGAGTCGGCGGTGGATTATTCTTTCAAGGACAGAGGATAGTATTGGAACGATAGATATTGGGCGGTATGATGAGATATCATGTTTGTTGCCAGATTTGAAAATAGATGTGATATCAGTTTGTTTCAAGCTGTCGGTCAATGTACCAGTAGCCAAACACAGGTTTAAAACCATAGATAACGGTGCACAGAGAAATGCAGAAGTATTTTTTGAGGAATATAGGGCTAATAACATTGGGCCCGGTGGAGCGATTTGTTGGGAGACTATTGAGAATATTTTAAACTTCATTTGGAGTCGTTGATATTTGCAAACACGATTGATCTGTGGTAGTTCTGTGATAGATGCGGGAGGGGTAAAGGTAGAGTGAAAGTACTCATTGACTTCTTGAGATCTTAATTCAGTTGAGACATCATCACTATGTAGTTTAAGATTCAGTGGAATCCGGGGTGACTTTCTACATGATGAAATGAGGGTCGGAAATTGTCCTTAAGGAGTCCAGGTACAGAAGTGATGCGCCGGTTATAGTCATTCTTAAGATGCGATTTTGAATTTTCCTTAGGCGTTCAAAAGTATTATACGTTTGTGAATTGGGGATAGACTTCCAGAGTGATCACCCACGGGTTTTCTTCTTTAGTAGCAGTATAGTTTCGGCTTTCAGCTAGGAGTTGGGGGGATATTTGTGTGTTCTGGGTTTGCAGAAAGGGACATTTTCTTTAATAGTGGTAAACCGCACTGTTGACATCACGCTGCTGGTAACCAGCAACAAATGAGGGATGTGAAGCCCTGGTTGACAACCAGCCAGTCTACTTTACTCCATTGAGGAAATGCTTGCCTCGCAGCGAGTGTGAAGTCTTTATGACGATAAGCAGGTAGGCCGATAGTAGCTTCAATTGAGTCATGGTCAGCGCTAAGAATATTTCTGCCAGCAGACACTATGGAGAAGAGGGGGTTAAATGTTGCCAGATTTCTTCTGGTGGGCTTTAAGCAGAACTGATGTAGGTGAAGACCGTTTATGAAATTTGACAAAATAAATGAGTCCGCAATGTCGGTTACTTTTCCGGTAGTTGTTGATTGCCAGGATATGTGTGAACTGAAATCATCGATTAGCACAATATCATTGGATTTATTCAGAGCCAAAACCGTTGAATTAAAGCAATCTTCTAATGCTGTTATACCACCGGAGGGTGGGCGGTGGAAGCAGCCAACTAACAAGTTTTAATTCTGGAGATCGTAATTTCGATGTCTCTGACATCAAAACGTTACCTAATCTATAATTAAGATGTCATTACCTGTCAGGTAGAATGTGTGTACTGTACTTAGGTGTTATTCGTACTGTTGATCTTCCATTTTTATTTTTATTATCTGCATTTACCTAAAGTGCAATTTATTTAATCCGCCCCTCTAGAGGCATGATATCAGGTTAATCAGAATATCAGGTATGAATTTCATTTAATCCAATCAAGAGAGATTTCACTAAAACATCTAGAATAATAATATGAGGAATATAGGCGGGAAGAGAAATCAAGTGTTAGAGCGCTATCTTGCTTTGCCCAAGTTGTCGGTTTCATTCTCGGCTCAGTTCGGAGGTAACTTTAGGTGTTCAGTACGCCAGCCTTATGATCATAGATTTACTGGCAAGTGAAACAAATACGTTTATGATTTCTGGATACAATTGAGAATTCATTAATATACTCCTTTCCTACATATTCATACTGATTTTGTGAAAAATCTGTACGGATAAAAGCAGCTCGATTTTTCTGGGTGATTTCTTTTGCTAGTGGTTTTACGTCGCACCGCCACAGATAGGCTTTTTGGCGACAATGGGATGGGAAAGGCCTAGGAGTTGGAAGGAAGCGGCCTTGGCCTCAATTAAGGTACATCCCTAGCTTTTGCCTGGTGTGAAGAGGGGAAACCACGGAAAACCATCTTCAGAGCTGTCGATAGTGGGATTCGAACCCACTATCTCCCGGACTCAAGCTCACAGCCGCGCGCTCCTAACCGCACGGCCAACTTGCCCGGTCCTGGGTCATTTCCAAGAAAAGAGTAGCGTTACGAAAATGTTTGCAAGTTTGGGCTGGGAAAATTGGGAGAAAGGAGACGAGCTGCTCGACTAAGTGGTGTGTTCTTAGCTGTCAGTGGAGATGGCGTGGATTGGTATTAGTAGACGGATAAGTCTGAGTGGTGTTTTTAAAATTAGGAATATCACAATATGAAGATTAAACTGGAATTCAAGAGAACAACTTAGGGTAAATATTAGTTTTTAGGTTGGGAAGCTAAGTACTGGAATAGTTTACCAAGGAACATGTTCAATAAATCTCCACGTTCTTTGCAATCACTTAAGGAAAGGCTAGGAAAACAACAGACAGACAATGTGCCACTTAGGTGACTTCCCTGAATGCAGATCAATAATGATTGATTGATTGATTGATTGATTGATTGATTGATTGATTGATTGATTGATTGATTGATTGATTGATTGATTGATTGATTGATTGATTGATTGATTGATTGATTGATTGATTGATTGATTGATTGATTGATTGTGTAAAAGGAATATGGTGGACACATTTAAATTAGTCACACCAACTCATATACAGTATAAATAAATTGAACAGAAAGTGTGTGTGTGTGTGTGTGTGTGTGTGTGTGTGTGTGTGTGTGTGTGTGTGTGTGTGTGTGTGTGTGTGTGCGCGTGTGTGGAAGTGTGTACATGGGCCTTGATTTTGGGTGATGTTTATTTATATGTGAACACCATCATTCATGAAGGAGTTTGTCACTTCTCTCCTCAGAGGTCAATATCATTGTGCGACTGCGTGTCGCTATGCCTATAGTGATGGTTATATTTATATGTTACTAAGTAAACCCGGCCAAGCTTCGCTGTGGCTCAATCTGATATGAAATGAATGGGTATGTACATAAATATATTCTAGCTAACATGAGATCAAAAGCACTTTAGAACATACTAATTAAATTTATTATTCTTTTCATGTAATGTTTTTTGCAACGACTCAACGATATGCCTTCTGATTCAAGTAGAGATTTGGCAGCGTGCATTCAGTCGGTCATTTTCATCTCCGATGAAATAGATTTGGAGCAATTTATGATTATTGCTGGGGAAAGGAAGCAAATATTAATAATCTGTGGTAAATTTTCCGTGAATTTGAAATGTCGGCATAAAATGCTCTGCTATAACGTTAGCACCGAATGAATTCATCTGAAAACAGGAATTGTAACTTCTTATGTTTTTGAGGAAGCATCAATAATTCCATTTAACAAACTTTTCAGTGGTTCTTTTGACTGCTCAGGTTGAGGTAGCTTCACTTTTCCGTTCGCGCACCACATTCCAGGGTTTCCTTTCTCATTTAAATTTCATTGCTCTGCAGTGCGAACAAACTGGTCAATTTTTCCGATTTAAACGAATTTACACGAGGTATTGTACTGAATATCTGGTCGGTATGAAAATGCAATTCGATGATATGAAGCTCTTATCTAATTGTTCTTGGCGTTGTTGAAGCTACTGTGCTTTCTTCTTCTCGATTCAAATCATAAAAACTCGTACTATGGCTGGTGGAAACACAGACGATCATCGACTACTTTTAGAGTTTTGCGAGCACAGGACACATTTACTCATGTTTATTCACATTCACAATAACAGGCAACTCATTGCCTAGTTACATGAAAGTACATCTCGATCACGGCATGTTGGTTTCCTATTTCCAAATAACAGGCAATGAGTTGCCTAGTTACATTAACCTCCTAGCAAGATAGGTCCATAAAACATGGATGCGCCTTTCCATCCTCCTAAATACATCAGTTCTTACCGCACTATAATGATGTAGCGTAAGTCGTTGTCCATCTGTCCATCAAGGTTGATACAATCTTGGTGCGGCTTTGTAGTTAAATCAATTCCATAAAATGACTCAGTATAAAAAACTACCTCTCCGATTTCGTTCAAAACACTTCCTAAACACGCTCATATTCAAATGCAACTTAGTGTTAAAATTTCAAGTCAATCGACTGAATCCTTTTAGAATTTTGTGATCACAAACAGACTGAATTTTTATACATAACAAGCAAATGTACCCGTGCTTCGCTACGGTATTCTACATTGTATAAGGATATCGAAGCAAATTACTGCACATGCAGTGAATAAGGTATTTCTTAATTCGTATGTCTCTTAGCGTTATCCGAGAAACAGCATTGGGAGGTCTCCATACGTTGTTTCCAATGTAAGGTGTAAATTTCGGAGTTGTGATGATAACGGCAGGCTCACTTGCCTACTGCCAATCACAATGGATTTGGGAAGTTTACATTATAATGGCAGGCCCCATTGCCTAATACGGGGTCACAATCGATTTGGAAAGTTTTCGTCACAATCGCAGGCCCCCTTTCTTACTTCCAGACAGTACAGTTGAGGAGTTTGTATTATAATGGTGGGCGACTTGCCTACTGCCAGTCAAAATTGAGTTGTGCTGTTATCATTATAATTGTAGGCCTCTTTTCCTAATGCCAGCCAGCTTACTGCCAGTCACACCGAGTTGGTGAGTTTCCATTAAAATAGCAGGCCATTATGCCTAATGGCAGTCACGTCTTCGATGGGTACATTTATTCATAATGGCAGGCACCCTTGCCCAGAGGCACACACAAATCGGGTAGGGGAGTTTCGAACAAAATTGCACGCTCCCTTGCCTTCTAAAAGTGAAATCGAGAAGGGAATTATTATTTACAAGGGCCCTCTTTACTAACGCCGCTTATACAGGAGTTCGAAAAGGACTCCATGTCTACTGCCAGTCAAAGTCGATGTGGGGTGTACTGATTAAAATAGCGACGTAAAGCCACTAGCATAAAAAAGGATAGGTGAAATGAAATTATATTGGTGAATAATGCTGGAATGAAAGATGACAAGGAAAACTGGAGTACCCGGAGAAAATCCTGTCCCGCTTCCGCTTCGTCCAGCACAAATCTTACATGGAGTGACCGGGATCTGAACCACAGAACCCCTGCGGTGAGAGGCTGGTGCGCTGCCGCCTGAACCATGGAGGTTGAAACGCGATATTATTATTATTATTATTATTATTATTATTATTATTATTATTATTATTATTATTATTATTATTATTATTATTATTATCCGCCTCTGTGTTGTACTGGAAGGTGTGATTAGTTGCCACCCCGGAGGCCCAGGTTCGATTCGCGGCTCTGCCACAAAATTTGGAAAAAAGGTGTGAGGACTGGAATGCGGTCCACTCAGACTCGGGAGGTCAACAAAGTAGAGGGAGGTTCGATTCAATACTCAGCCATCCTCGAAGTGGTTTTCCGTGGTTTTCCAGTTCTCCTCCTGGAATATACGGGGATGGTACCTAACTTAAGGTCACGGCCGCTTCCTTCGCTCTGCCTTATCTATCACTTCCTACTCTCCCAGCTACCCACAAGGCCCCTGTTCAGCATAGCAGGTGAGGCCACGTGCGCGAGATGCTGGTCCTCCTTCCCAGTTTCATCCCCCGACCCAAAGTCACGCTCAGGTACATTGCCCTAGAGGCGGTGGAGGTGGGATCCCTCACTGAGTCGTAGGGAAGAACCAACCCTGGAGGGTAAATGGATTAAGAAAGAAAGAAAGTATGTAGGAAAGAAAGATAGAAATAGTTTATTATTACTATTATTATTATTATTATTATTATTTGAATGGAAATGGGTCACACATCAGAATGTGCGGACTAAAACACACATGCATCTACATAATAATAAGTGTGTTTCAAAATTATAGGTATAACCAGCATGATTGCGTACAAGACACTGAAACGGGTAGAGGAGTCCTAACACACGTTCGTAAACCAACCTTTTTTGAGACACAACATAATCACATAACAACGTTGTTCATGCTTTATTGTCCAAGTGTGAGGCCTCACACTTAATGCCAACACCCTCTTGCATTCGAAGCAGCATGAAGCTGTTGTCATAGTATCTCACACGTCTCCTAACGAACAGAAGGTTGACATCCTGTTTTCACGAATGGACGTACTAACATTTACCGTGGCAAGTTCTTTAAATGCCGCTACAAATGCGACAGTTGGTTCAGAAGTCATAGCAATGATTTTTCATTTCTCGAAAATGTGCCACCGCCATGTGCACTGAACTGAATTCCACTGAGTGTCAGGTTTCTCGTTTATGTTCAATAAAACGGTACCTCAGCCACTGGAATCGAATCTTTAATTTCGGAGCTATAAGCCTTAATGTTAGGACATGATTTCGTTAATCAATGTTTTTTATTATTTTTATTATTTGCTTTACGTCGCACCGACACTTATAGGTCTTATTGCGACGATAGGGTGTGATAGGCCTAGCGATGAAAAGGACGTGACTGTGGCCTTAGTTAAGGTGCAGTCCCGGCATTTGCCTGATGGAAAAATGGAAAACTGCAGAAAACCATCGTCAGGGCTGCCGAGAGTGGGGTTCGAACCCACTATCTCCCGAATGCAAGCCCACAGCTGTGTGCCCCTAATAGCACGGCCAACTTGCCCGTTCGGTTCGATTTTATAGAAGTCGCGACAAAAGGATTTAATCACTTATGAACGAATTTCGTAACAACTAATACATTAACTTAGTCATAAAATGTCCCCGCCTTAGGACATGATCGTTAAAACGTGAAGTATTTACGGTCTGATAACGTGGTTAGCCGGTTCGAGCCCCATTGGCGGAAAACGTTTTCACCATCAAAATGTTGATCGGAAGGGTAGGAGAGATGGTAGTATACAATGTTTAATCACTAGATTGAGTGCCAAAAGACGGGGTTCAGTTCCAAATCTCTCAGCAGTGTTCATATCAAGGGGGCGTATGACGTTGTTGTTGGTTATTCGTCCGTCCGATGGTGACTTTAAGCCTTGAGCGTTCCCCTTTATGTCATTCGACAGTAGTGGTATATATGGTGACACCAGTTTCCACCCTCTTCCTACCTCGTCATCGTCATCATCAACAACATCAGGTACATTTCTTATATTTTGTGTGAAGGAAACCCTTAAGCTTCAATATTTTTAAACGCTACATCTTCCCTTAAATTTAAATTTTATTGACACAATGAAGAAACATCACAATGTTTCTGGCATTTTCTTACCTTAAAACGGAGATTTCCCACTGGTGGTTTACCATAAGGTATGCCGAGAAAGGTGTAATAAGGAGAAAGATTATCTGGAGTCACCTTCCTCCCTTTCAGAGCACCCTGTGGCAGTGTTATGATCGGGTACTCGTCATCAGAGAAGACTTCCGCCAGCTGACTGGTGGCCAGAACGAATAAAGTCCAAAATAGTGCTCTTGTGCCCTTCATTTCTATGCTCTGAAGACCACGGATCACTTACAGTTATTCACAGCTGACTACGAACTTCTGATGTAGATAAAGTGGAAAACTGTGATTAGATTTACCACTCAAGAGCTTAATCTCAAGTATTTTTGCAAGATTTCATTTCATCGATAAGACACTGTATAATGGTCCACTAACTTTTATCTTTCTAATTTAGATCACCTGACTTCAAGAACATTACCCTCTACATACTTCCTACGACCTTGTTCTACTGGTGCCCAGCTGTGAGCTTGCATCCGGGAGATGGTGGATTCGAACCCCTGTCGGCAGCCCTGAAGACGGTTTTCTGTGGTTTGCCATTTTCACAATTAGAAAATCCTGGCGTTGTACCTTATTGATCGCCATGGCCACTTCCCTCTCACTCCTAGGCCTTTCCTATCGCATTGTCGCCATAAGACCTATCTGTGTCGGAGCGACGTAAAGCAAATTGTAAAAAATATATATATCTACTGGCTTGCTGTGTGTGTATACGCGTAGATATAACGAAAAAAACCATCACTATTAGTATCCATGTACGTTTTTGCGTTGTTCACTACTGTATTAGGTCTGAAATACACCGGCGACAATTTTGTCTTCGTATGTTAAACCGTTTAGCAGGAAGGAATGAAAAAATTGTTGACTTGCATGTCAACGATACCATTCCAGTACCACAGACCAGAGGTTCTTCGTACCCTATTTTATTTAACATCTAGGGTGTAAAAGTGTCCAGTCTGTGAAATTTTGAGGTACTACGTTGAACATTAATGGAGGAATGAATACTTTTTTAAGGGGTGAATGGTTCATGGTGAGGGTTACTGTAGTCACGTCCTACTTCGTGAACCATGAGCAACGGCTGAGTAGCCTAGTAAGTGGTCCTGAGAGTCGCGATACCAGTTGCTACGGAATGGAAGTGGGCATCTCGGACATATTCTGAGTCATAGTCCTCCTTGTTTTCAGGCGGCTAGGTCATCACAATCGACAGGTGGTCCCTAACCCGTTAAAGAAGAGATCCTCACTTGAACTATGTGCAAGTAGGGTAGAATCATGCTTCATGAATTTATCGAGCTCAGAATATTTTAAGCAAGCCTCGAACCTATGGGAGTAGGTGTCCCACTCCCATATGACAGACTAGAAACAACTTGGCGAACGAAACGGAACTCGATGGGGAGCTATCAATATTAATGGGGATTATGGAGGAAAGAATGTGGAACTGGCTAAGTCAGCAAAGAGGATGTACCTGATGTGCTAGGAGTAAATGCTATTCGGATAAGGGGAGATAACGAGGAAGAGGTTATTAAGTATACTTGACGGATGTTAAAAAGGGAAGGGCAGAGTATGGGGTAGGACTGTTCATCAGGAATACTATTGCACGCAGCATGGTTTCTGTTAGGCACCTAAATGAGCGAATGATGTGGGTAGATTTGGCAGTTGGAGGAATTAGGACAAGAATTGACTCAGTGTACTGTATTCACCATGTGAACATGCAGATGAGGATGAAGTAGACAAGTTTTATTAAGCACTTAGTGACATCGTAGTCAGGGTCAAATGCAAGGATAGGATAGTGCTAATGGGCGATTTCAATGCGAGAGTTGGACATAGAAACGAAGGATACGAAAGGGTGACTGGTAAATGTGAGGAAGCTATGGAAACAAACAGGAATGGGAAGCGTTTGTTCGACTTCTGTGCTAGTATGTGTTCAGCAGTTACGAATGCATTCTTCAAGCAGAAGGCTATTCACCGCTACACATGGGAGGGTAGGGGTAGCAGATCCATAATAGATCGTATCTTAACCGACTTCGAATTCAGGAAATCTGTTAGGGATGTACGGGTTTTCCGGGGAGTTTTTGATGATACGGACCACTATTTGATCTGTAGCGAACTAAGTACCCCTAAGCCTAGGATGGAGAAACGGAAATCTGTCTGTAAAGGAATAAGGGTAGAAAATCTCCATGACGAGGAAATTGAACAGAAGTAATTGGATAGGATTAGTGAGTAGTTCCGAAATCTGGATAGTAAGCAGGTTCAGGATATAGAAAGAGAATGGGTGGCATACAGGAGTGGTATATTAGAATCAGCAAGGGAATGCCTAGGAAAAACTGTGAGTAAAGATGCGAAAAAAGCGAACATCTTGGTGGAATGATGAAGTGCTGCAGCTTGTAAACGTAAAAAGAAGTCCTATCAAAAATGGCTCCATGCAGGGCGGATGCAGACAGGAAATTGTTCATAGATGGAAGAAACAGAGCGAAACTTATAGTTGTTGAATCCAGAAAGAAGTCGTGGGAAGATTTTGGTAATAACCTGGAAACACTAGGTCAAGCAGCAGGGAAAACTTTCTGGACAGCAATAAAGTATCTTAGGAAGGGAGGGAAAAGGAAATGAACAGTGTTTTGGGTAATTCAGGTTAACCCATAATAGATCCCAGGGAATAACTGGACAGGTAGAGGGAATATTTTGAGAATCTTCTCAACATAAAAGGAAATTTTCCTGGTGATGTCGCGAACAACCGAGCTCATGGGGAGGAGGAAAGTGATGTTGGTGAAATTACGCTTGAGGAATTGGAAAAGATGGTAAATAAACTCTATTTTCATAAAGCAACAGGAATAGATGTAATTGGGCCTGAAATGGTGAAGTATAGTGAGAAGACAGGGATGAAATGGCTTCATAGAGTAGTATGATTAGCATGGTACCTTCAGATTGGCCAAAAGCTGTAATTGCACCTATCGATGTCCAATGCAACCGGAAGAATTGCAACAAGTATCGAGGTATTTCATTGATTAGTATATCAGGCAAAGTATCCACTGGCATCTTGGAAGGGAGGGTGCGATCAGTGGTGGAGAGGAATTTGGATGAAAACTAGTGTGGTTTTAGACCAAAGAGGGGCTCTCAGGATCAGATTTTCAGTATGCGCCAGGTAATTGAAAAATGCTACCAGAAGAATAGACAGTTATGGTCATGTTTCGTAGATTTAGGGAAAGCATATGACAGGATGTCCGCCTCTGTGGTGTAGTGGTTAGCGTGATTAGCTGCCACCCCCGGAGGCCCGGGTTCGATTCCCGGCTCTGCCACGAAATTCGAAAAGTGGTACGAGGGCTGGAACGGGGTCCACTCAGCCTCGGGAGGTCAACTGAGTAGAGGTGGGTTCGATTCCCACCTCAGCCATCCTGGAAGTGGTTTTCCGTGGTTTCCCACTTCTCCTCCAGGCGAATGCCGGGATGGTACCTAACTTAAGGCCACGGCCGCTTCCTTCCCTCTTCCTTGCCTATCCCTTCCAATCTTCCCATCCCTCCTCAAGGCCCCTGTTCAGCATAGCAGGTGAGGCCGCCTGGGCGAGGTACTGGCCATACTCCCCAGTTGTATCCCCCGACCAAGAGTCTGAAGCTCCAGGACACTGTCCTTGAGGCAGTAGAGGTGGGATCCCTCGCTAAGTCCGAGGGAAAAAACGAACCTGGAGGGTAAACAGATGATGATGATGATGATGATATGACAGGATACCGAGGGAAATGATGTTCGCCATTCTAGGAGACTATGAGATTAAGGATAGATTTTTAAAATTAAACAAAGGCATTCATTTTGACAATTGGGATGCAGTGAGAATTAATTGTAGAATGAGTTCTTGGTTCAGGGTACTTACAGGGGTTAGACAAGGCTGTTATCTGTCACCTTTGTTGTTCGTGGTTTACTTGGATCATCTGCTGAAAGGTATAAAGTGACAGGGAGGGATTCAGTTAGGTGGAAATGTAGTGAATAGTGTTGGCTACTGAGTGTATGATTCGAAGCTGTGCATCGAATCATTCAAGTGTCCGAGTGAATCGATTCACAGGAACGGCGAACTCGCGGCACACAGTTCATTTGATTCGCAGCAGACAGTGCTGAGTGGCTCACTCACGGATCAATGAGACACGCGGTTCATATCGGCACATTGGACATTGGCGGGGAGCCGAACTTCCAATGCGGGCAAGATATACAGAGCCGTGGCACACTGAAAAAGTCGTACGCAATCACGGCTCAGTGAGACACAATACACACACGGTTCGTATCGGCACAGTGGGCATTGGCGGGGAGCCGAACTTCTGCTACAGCGAGTCATACAGAGCCATGGCACACTGAAAGAATCGTACGCTAAGACGGGCTCTCGCTCTCAGCTCATTTGAAAATAATACCCATTTGCATTCACTGTCCTCTTCTTACACGGAGGTTTAGATAATAGACGGATTTATTTGCAGTGTTAGAAAGGTAGTCAAAACATAATTCCATGGTAACTAGCTAGTTAATAAGTGGACTATTAGGTTCTTCTATTTATTAGTTTAATGAGTCAGGATTATAACTTAGTTGACATTCGACAATTTAACTCAACTCTCTAGCTTACCTTTTGACTATAAGTCTGCTAATGTCCATTCGAAATTGTGTTTTATATTGGGAAGAACCGCTTCGTGTTTTCTCAGTTCGAATAAGTTACCACATCATTGCACAAGACTTCAATAATCGAATCACGAGATCACCGGTGTACGTGGACAGTGAGTAAGTGAGCCGACTGACGCCATAACTTCAATAAAAAGATGTTGAAACCGGAAACCACAGCGCTACTCTGCATCTCGGGTAGTCTCTACAAAATATGACGATTTAAAAAATCCTCTATTGATAGAAAGAGACATATTTTCAAAGATGAGCGAGCTAGTTGGCCATGCGGTTAGGGTCGCGTAGCTGTAAGCTTGCATTCGGGAGATGGTGGGTCGAATCCTACTGTCGACAGCCGTTAAGATGGTTTTCCGTGGTTTCCTATTTTCACACCAGGCAAATGCTGGTATTGTACCTTATTTATGGCCACGGCTGCTTCCTTTCCCACTCAAAGCCCATCGTCGCCCTAAGGCCTGTCTTTGTCGGTAGGAGGTAAAGCAACTTATTTGATTTATATTTAATATGTAGGCTACGTATTGTGAACACAGGTATTTTTACATCTAATTCTGTATATATAATGCAGTTGTGACTTTCAGCAAACTGAGGGGAAACCATAACTTAGTGTAAAATTTGGGTCATGTCTGTTCTTTTTCTTATTCTTATTATTATTACCTACGTAAGTTTTGTACTGTAATGTAACGACATGCATAGTACCGCACAAGTGCCTATTTTCCACTGAAATTCATTTTAATTTTTTTGTGTGCTGTGAACTTACCGTGAATACAATGAAATATCTATATTCTTTGAAATCATTTGAGATAAGACTAAGCAAGCAACTGATGGGGAATCTCCTACCTGGAAGACAGCTCTAAATGCAGATCACTGATGATTGTGAGTACAGACATTTTTTCATATAATTCTATATACTTATTTAATGGAGTTGTCACTGTGGGGGAAAGGCTTTGTAATATCAAATCACGAATCACGAGATCACCGGTGTACATGGACAGTGGATGAGTCGACTGACGCAATAACATAAATAAGGTGTTGAATCAGAAAACTACAGGGCTACTCTGCATCTCGGTTACCCTATACAAAATATGATGATTTTAAAAAAAATCTCTTTTATCAGTAGACACTACATAGATGTAATAGGAACGGTGACTCTAATGTGCCGTGAATCGGATCACTGTATCGTTTCAGGAACGTGAACGGAATCGAATGAATCGATTCAGTAAAGTGAATTGCATATTCCATCACTAGTAGTAAGCAGTCTGGCCTATGCTGACGTCTTAGTCTTAATGGCAGACTGTGCCGAAAGCCTGCAGTCTACATCGTGGAACTTGAAAATAGGTGCAATGAGTATGGTATGAAAATTAGCCTTTCGAAAAATAAATTGATGTCAGTAGGTAAGAAATTCAACAGAAATGAATGTCAGATTGGTTATAAAAAGCTGGAACAGGTAGATAATTTCAAGTATTTAGGATGTTTTCTCTCAGGATGGTAATATAGTATGTGAGATTGAATCAAGGTGCCGTAAAGCTAATGCAGTGAGCTCGCAGTTGCGATCAACAGTATCATACAAGAAGGAAGTCAGCTCCCGGACGAAACTATCTTTACATCGGTCGGTTTTCAGACCAACTTTGCTTAATGGGAGCGAAAGATGGGTGGACTCACGATATCTTGTTCATAAGTTAGAAGTAACAGACATGAGAGTAGCGAGAATGATTGATGGTACAAACAGGTGGGAACGATGGCAGGAGGGCACTCGAAATGAGAAGATAAAGACTAAGTTAGGAATAAACTCGATGGATGGAGCTGTACGCATAAACAGTCTTCGGTGGTGGGGGCATGTGAGGCGAATGGAGGAGGATAGGTTACCTAGGAGAATAATGGACTTTGCTATGGAGGGTAAGAGAAGTAGAGGAAGTCCAAGACAAGCTGATAGCTACGTGACCCAAACCGCACAGCCACTTGCCGGGCAACTAAAAAGATATGCCGAATCATTGGTAAGGAGTGCCGTCCTATACGGCGCAGAAACGTGCACGTTGAGAAAGAAAGTTGGAACGTTTCGAAATATGCCTATGGCGAAGGATGGAGAGAATGAAATGGACAGATTGAGATAATTAATGAGGAAGTTATCACGATAATTAGCGAAGAAAAAGGCGTATTTAAGACTATAACGAAACGGTAATGGAGGGGTGTAGGACACGGATACGATAATGTGCAGAAAAATCAAAAATTGTACAGGAGAAGATAAATGGAAAGGGGGTTTGAGGACGAGGAAGAATCGTATTATTAACAGATTTAAAGAGGGGTCGTGTGTATAGTCAGCTGAAGGAAGGTGCTCAAGGTAGAAGTACTTGGATGGTACAGGCAGATGTTGCTAATGATGATGATGATATGATGATGATAATGAATGGCTCTATGATATCTATATTCGAAATCTTCTTTTCTACTTTTAAGGATTAGAACATTTCCAAGAAATATGTATCATCTAGCTAATATGTCGTAGTCGCACTTGTATCCTTGAAAGGGTGTTAACCCTGCCTGTCATTTCCAAGAGGATCATCCATCTCCCAAGCATGTTAACGTCCTCTGTGTTGTTTTAGTTTTCTGCATTCTTTAAACCCAACAGGAGTAGTCGGATTTTTGAAGGACGGAGAAGTGTCCATTGGACACTCCGCGTATTTACAAAACAAAATTATTTTTCAAAAATTGATCTCCCAACAGAGATCCTGATTTTCTGCTATTTGGTAAATAAAACGAAACATCAAAATTGACATGCAGGCAGCCTAAACGACAAGAAATAAAATATTCCTGAACACAGTTACTGATGGCACTCGATTTTTATTGTTTTTTTATTATTATTAATATTATTATCATTGAAGTTCCTATAGACAATGTATGTATTTGATGCTCTGAACAGCAGTCTGAATTGCCATTTATACGGCTGAGATAATAAATAAGACAAATAATTCAATATAACATCATCTGGAGGGAAATATTTAATAAAACGTATTATACATTTCATATTTACAACGGCGCCAGAGAAATTCGAGATATAATTTCAGTGTTTATATTTTATGTCTGTTTCAAACTGTAGAGGTTGTCCCAGAAGTCCATACGGCTCTTATGCAGATCCGTCTTCGCCTCCAACTGTGACCCGATGTCCATGTAGTTCGTTGCATTACTCGTATAGGGAAGCCACGCAGGGAATTCTGCTGTCACTTCTGGTGTTGGGTTCCTGAAATATTCGAAAATGAAAGAAAGTGTCTCAATGAGATATCACTTAGACATATCTTTTAACGCAACTGATTTACTATTACAATCATAATTTTTAGCCCATCTAAAATCCTTCCACCATGTTCTTCTGTCGAGAAATTCATCGCCATTCCCTCAGACCGGCTAAAGGTTCATTTCTTCTTACGCCCGCTAGTGAAGCCTGGTTGCTATTTGTAAAAGTTGGTAAGATTTAATTTACAAGTGCTACTTTTTTTGCTACTTGCTTTATGTCGCACCGACACAGATAGGTCTTATGGCGACAATGGGACAGGAGAGGGCTAGGAGTGGGAAGGAAGCGGCCGTGTCTTTAATTAAGGTACAGCCCCAGCATTTGCCTGGTGTGAAAATGGGAAACCACGGAAAACCATTTTCAGGGCTGCCGACAGTGGGGTTCGAACCTACTATCTCCCGAATATTTATAAGTGCTGTGTATCCAATTGTAGGGAAACTACGACGTAAAGGATAAAGTCCCCTGAAAATGACACTCTGAAGAACCGGCGGATATCTGCAATGAAACATGACTGCTTCATGCCTACAAATTATTGGTTATAAGTAGATCTTGCTTTACCCCTTGATATATTATACAATCCATGAACTGTATCATCTTTTGAGAAACTTGGATAAAACAAGAATCAGAAAACAGGATAGGCCTAAACTTCAAACGTTCAGTTTCATCATGTGCACTGAATTATATGCCTTGAAATTTTCCAATAAAAGTACCCAGTGAGTTATTCAGTTATTGTTTTCATTACGTATGTTCAGTCCTCAGCCCGAAGGCTTGTTGGATCCTCAACAGCCCCACCATTAGCTGTCATACATGACCCAGGCATCACTGAAGGGGTGTACTATGAAAGTGAGGAGTGAGGTAGTTTCCCATTGCTCTCCTCACTGAACCAGGAGGTGCTATCGCAATAAGGTAAGGTAAGGGTGTATTCTGCCCGAAGGCAGGCCCGGACCTCCACAGAGGTGTGCCTGAGCCGGAGTTTACGTACGGTAGGGTGGCCAGTTCCTTTCCGCACCTCCATTCCCTTACCCCCTACCAACTGCGCTTGGCAACCTATCCACATTTTGGCAACGCCCAATGTTACTTAACTTCGGAGATCTCAGCGGATTCAGTGCTTCATCACGGCTACGGACGTTGGCGCTATTACAGTACATTGTTGAAAATCCGAATCTCGGAAAACCGAGGCTTCGTTAAATCTGAGCGTTGTTTGAATTTTTCCTTTCTCAAATTTAAAATGAGTTTTCTACCGCATGTCATTACCTGCCTTTTCCGCATGTCATCGTACTATGCCTACCATCTACTGAAATCACGCGTGTATTTCCTGTCGTGCCTGAATCTGAAACTTTTTGAGAAATAAGGGTCTGCAGTTTGCTTGCTGGACAATGCAGGATCATATATAGATGAACAGGAAGTAGTGTGTGATGGAATTCGTGCTTTATGCTTGCCCCTAACGTAACGAATTTGATACAGCATAAGGATTCGAGTGTTTCGGAATGTCTAAAATGTAATTATCGGCACCTCCTGCTACATAAACTCCTGGAAGCAACAGAATTTAAAGACAACATCAGGAACTTCCTTAAATAGATAACCACGAGGGACGTAGTGTATGGTTTAGAATAATCATGGGACGAAGTGAAGCCGAAGACACTCACGAAATCTTGAAAGAAATTTTAGTAAGTGCTGTGTCTGTTGACAGTAATTCTAATGACAGCAAAGATAATGACATGCCAAACTTGTCAGACCTAATCTCACAGATACCCAAATGTAAAGATAATAGTGAAATCGAAATTGAGGAGTGGATGAAGAGTGATGAAAAGCATAAACTTACAGTCGCGTCAATCACTGACATGTTTTTAAAAACTATTAATGGGATTCGACCTCGGAAGACCATGGCGGCCAGCATTTACAGAGTGATAGATCATACATTGAAATGTTTGATAAATCAACAGAAAGTAGCGAGGGAAAAGTTTCAGTAGAGACGGCGTCAATTTGTATGTCTCATAGCGAGGGTCTCACTGCGATGGAGACGTCACTACGCTGCATAGAAGAACTAGAGGCAACTCCCAACAACACCCTGACTCTTCAAGCGATGGCATGACATTGCTGTACAGAAACTATGCAAAATTCGTAAACAGAAGTCAATTAAGGACTTTTTCAAAAATAACCTTAATCCATGCCATAACACTATAAGAAATGACAATACAAGATCTTAACTTCAATCGTTGCCGATTTTTTCATGTTTCACGACTTCCCCTGTGTTGCTCCGTGTATTCCCAGTTATGCCAAATCCGAGGTACCTCCCCGCTCCCCCAGTCACCTCGGATTATCGAAACCCTACTGTAAATATCAGTCTACCAAGCCCACTGCAATGCATGCACTAACCGACCCTATGAACAACATTTTCCCACCAGTCATAGCAGGGACTGGCTGCATAAGGAATGCCATTACTAGCATCACTCATACCTCAGTCACTTTCATATTCTCAAAGCCAAGGATAAGGGTGAGAGAGCTCAGTGAACGTAACACAATTGCTCTGGCCCAGACCAGAAGTCATAGTGTATTGTAAACACCAGGTCTCGCCAGCAAAGGCAAATTGCTTTCCTTAATACACTATGACGTAATGGTGTCAAATAATCGTAGTGTGTACAGTAAAGTGCTCCATATTTCAAGCAGATTATCAGCTATATTTATGGAAGTGTGATGTAAGTTATGTTGGTCGCAGTACCTATATACGAGCATAAAGCAAAATGTCTGTCCATATGTCTGTCCGTTCCTTATACAAATCCATACCTTTCCACCAATCTGAACTAAATTTTGTATACGTACCTTTCAGAATCCTGGGGGTAAACTTATCTACAAACAATAACAACACTCTTCATTCTCTAGATTTAGGCCCTTTGCACATTAATTTAACGTAGAGGGAAATAACAAATTTATCTGACAAGGATGAGACAAAGCGTTCTCTAAGCCTCGCAACGTGATGAACAAACCTCGCGGGACCGAAAAGCATGTTTTAAGGACCTAAACCCAACAGTTATGAAGATATTGGCACCACACACCCCCAATCTGGTAATGATTGTGAATAGCGCCAGAAGTATTGTAAGAGTCATAGACAGCATTAGTCTGCCGAAATACACTTTATGGTTACCGGAACCACAATTCCATACTTTTATCACGATGGTTGTGAATAGCACTTAAGTGTTATTTCCGTTATTTACAAGGTATTCCACTTAAATATTTGAAACCCATAAATTGATACACACGTCACTTACTGTCAGGAAGAAGCACTGGGGACTGGGTGGCATATAAAATTAACCAAAAATAGAATCAAATCTATAGTTTTCAGGATCACTGAGATGAAAAGTAACACTCCGGATGAAATTTAAGTCAAAGTTCAGTCCCAACGGCATGGGTGGCGGGGGGGGGAGGGGAGAAGGGGTGAAGTATCAAATTCCAAAATGACCAAGATTGCGGATGAATATATATATATATATATATATATATATATATATATATATATATATGTTCCAGTATACCTCTTAACCGAACTTGGTACACATATGACTCACTATTTGCAAAAAAAAGTAGTGTAGGGCTAATAAACCCCTACGATCCCCTGGGGCGGGGGTGAGAACGGGTTGACATGTAAAATTAATAGAAAACACCCATTAGTGTCATTCCGTAGTTTTCTGTGTTGCTGACATGAACTGTGACACTCTGAATGCCGTTTAAGTCCAAGTTTAGCCTCCATCGGCATGGCGATTGAGAACAGATGAAAAAGTATATGTGTATATTTCAGCATAACTCTCAAGGAAAGTTGATACACACATGGCTTACTATCTAGACGGAGTAATGTTGGAGAAAGACATCTCTAGCATCTGTGTAGGAGGGTTTAACGCACAAAACTTATTAAAAAAGACCGATATTAGTGTTGAATCCATAATTTTCGGGGTCGCGGAGGTGAAATGTGACACTCTGTAGGTCGTTTAAGTCCAAATTCGGCCTCCGCCGGCATAGGGTTCAGAAAGAGCGAAACAAAGTGTATCAAATTATCGATAGGAGTTTTAGTTCCATAGATTTTGGGTTCCCTAGGTTGATTGGTGACAGCTCCAATGACGGTAAGAATGGTGTACTTCATATCTCTAACGCGACGCGTAAATATGTACCAGGAGGCACGTGAACGCCGTACTTTCCACTTACAACTGTCCCGCATGCACTAGTGATGCACGGGATGCCTAATAACTTGTTTTCGAAGGAGCGCTACAACGTGCTTTTGTTATGGATATTGTGAAACGAATAGCAGTCATTTTACTGTACACGTTCCGTAACAGGGTGCATTTGTAAATACGCCAAAGGTGCAGAAAATAAATTATATTAACTTATGCACTTATACACGTGTAGGCGTTCCAATCTATAAAAGAGTTGTTTGCATGAAACAAAAATTAGTACTGTTCGGCGAAGTACATGTGTAGAAGGCTGTCTGTAGTTTCGGCTGCATTCTCACCAGATTCTCCACAGATTAAAATGATGTATATCTATTCGTCGTTCCTGAACACACTAGCCATTGCCGGTATGCAGAAGAGGAAATGTAGTGCTGCTGCACACTAGTACATACAGTACATCAGCGTAGTACTATGCGGTATTAAAAGAGGTTTACTAATCCAAGGGGTTGCATTAGACGGGCTGCGCTGAGGAACATGCTGCAAGCTACCGTCCGGTTTTTATCTCTTCGTAATCTGACGTAACCTGCCTGCTGGCAGTAGTGCCCCTGTGAAATCAGTTAGTAGATATTCCGTTCATCACTTGTGCATACGGGACATTTATAAGTAGAAAATACAAAGATCACGAGTCGCCTGGTATAACTAACTTGTAATATTTGTTTGAAATGACGAACTACTTCCCCAAAAATGTGAAGTGGGACTAGGAAATAGTTTAACGCGAAACTAAGTAATTTCAAATTAAAACTTAAATTTATACTCATAACAATATTTTTAAAGTTAAAAACGTGTTCGTATACTGTCTGTCAACGTTACAATAAAGACACCTACAAAACTCCACTTCAATCAGGTAATAAAAATCCTAAATGTAAGCATTTAAAAGGTACCCCAGGAGAGTCGGACACTAGAGATAGTGGTCTATGTTTATGCGGAACATCCTAAGACAGCTCTTATCGTAATACAGGCAGAGGTAAAGGTATAATATCCAGTTTCGTTTATCACCAGAAAATACTGACAAAAGATTCCTGTTGAATGCAAAGTTGTTGATTTTTACTAAGGAAAAAATCATTTCGATACTTGCCCAGTCTTAACGAAATTTGTCCACAGGGTGACCATTCTTGATCTCACTTCAGCGTCCAGAGAATCGTCCGAAACTTGTACTCCAATATCGAAGATGTATCCAAGATCATCGCCGTGCGCAGCGCCTGAGGGATAGCAGAATTATTCTTCAAATTCCACATTTATCAAAAGTAGCGAGGAGACTTGAAATTTCAAATTATGAAAATAAATCTGATAATGATCTGAAGTGCAGTTTATCCTAAGAGTGAACAGTTCAAATAAAACACAGTTGAAAATACTGAATGTTGTGGTGCCCACAACTGTAGATGGACTTATTCAAAAAATTATTAAACATGTTTAAGTCAGCTTACAAACTATCAAATAAATATTTCAGTTCAGTAAGATAAATTTGGGTAATACATTGATACCACCTCCATACAAAGTTTTGCAGGGAGAGATAATGATGACCGTTGTTTTAAGGGGTCAAACAAACATGCAGGTAATCGGCACCCCGCAGAGAAGTGTAGATCACGGAGGTTTATATCAAAAGTCTTAGGTTCTCTTATAACATCCCATGTAATACAGCATGCCACTGTTTTCATTATTGTTAAACCTGACTACCAATCTAAATAGTATCCTCAAATAACATCACGTCAACATCAATTATTTCATGTTCAAAGGTCAAAAACCATTTATCTTTCGTAGAAATGAGAACTGTAATAATAGAAGTACATATTTTACTACTGCTTCCATGAAGGAGCTATACCAAATGACTTTGGAGTTGCTACATTAGTCCCATTGTACAAATGAAGAGGTAACACACATATAGCGGGTATTATAGGCCAGTCAGATTAACGTATGTTACATGTTAGCTTTGGGAGAGCTTTATCAAAAATTATATTTGACAGGTTTGCGAAATTACTACTTGGTTTGAGAGAAAGTAGTTTAACATGTAGGATTCCAGCAAGATACAGAAGATATTTTAGATTCAGAAGGACAAATGGACTTACATTTAAATTATAAAAATGAATTTCCCTTGAAAATTACGTGCTTCCTTTACTACAAAAATTGGCAAAATCTTATGCATAAACCTGGTAGTGTACGTCGTACTGCAAATGATAAACAAACAGTCTATGTAGATTTATATGCGTTATTTAAGTTGCTACGTTCATTAGTATATTATTTTAACAGCTTTCTACGTAACTCTTCTGCCTATAACAATATAGCTATACCAATATTCATCAATAATATTCTCGCGTTGGACCTTCCTACCCTCTGTTGCAAGCACGTTTACTCTACTACAAAAACGCAGCTATACTTCAAACATCATTAAGTACTGCTGGGTGCATGACATGTCGTTAAGGTCTTCCACAAGGGGCAGTTCTGAGCCCTTTATTATACATGATATATACCAGAGACTTGGAAGTAAAATTATCTCCATCCGTTACCATTCTTCCGCTTGCTGATGATGTTTTCCTCTTCGCTTCGGGGAATACGATTGGAGATACCGAACTACAGCTACGCGGAATGGTTCATGGTATGAAACAGTGGATAATAAACAACGGATTTGATATCTCTGCAAGCAAGTTCACATCAGTTATTTCACATATAGAAGACCCCAGCATTAAATCTTTAATGTGATCGTAAGTCCGTATAATTTCACAGTACAAACACACGCCAAATTCTTTGAGTTAATAAATGATAGCCGATTGACGTGGTCTCTTCACATCCATCATCTTTTGAAGAACGCAGAGAAAGCCATTAATACAGGTGTTATACATACATTATTTAGAACGTAGTGGGGTGCTCATTCCAGTTTACTGATCACCCTCCATTCGATCTAAATTGGATTACGGCTGCATTATTTTCATATTGGCTTGAAACGGCATATCAAGAAATTAGATATATTATAGTTCCGATGCATTCGACCTTCTGTATGGACTATGAATTTAACAGCGACTAACGCTCTTTTACTAGAGGCAGCCCAAGTGCCTCTTCAGATACGGAGACAATTTTATTAGACAGATTCATCCTGAAGCGTACATCAGTACCAGATTCTCTCACCATTTCGGGTCTTCAACATCTGATAACTCCAATGATACACATCCGCCGGACACAACTACTAAAAGGAATTTACGCTCTGCAACGGCTATGTCTTTTTCTTCAAGTTTCCAGTTCTTCACTAATAGGGGCCTAAGAGAGACACTACCAACGATTATCACAGTCCTCTTGGATACAGAAAATTTTGGAATAGGTACAACTATAGAAATGTTTGTGCTAGATACTCAGCTGAATTTTTAACATTCAAAGTGTCTCCTCTCTCAATATATATATGCAGTATATGCAGTATATATATGCAGTATTGACAATCCTTCACATAATCTCTTGTTAAATAATTCATTTCTGCGTACAGCTTTTTTTCCGCCCAGTCTCGTTCAGTTCGGCTCATTTCCTGTATGACATGAACTCTGTTGCCGTCAGAGGAGAATTTCAAATGTGTTCATTTATGTCATGTATGTGTTTCGATGTATTTTGTTGGCAGTACGGTTGACGCAGACCAAATGCCATACCTTCAATAAAAAGTAAAATCTGGAACTTCGACACAAGCAGTAGGACACAGTTCACACAATAGATTTTGTTGCCACATGCAACAAAATGACAATATCACCTTGCTGAGTGGAAGGAATTTTATCGCATGAGAACCAAACATGCGAAATTTCTGCCTCACCTGAATCATCTCTCTATAAAGGAAACACCCTAAACGAAGTCTCCACCACAAAATCTTATTAGATGTCACTCGACAATTCCAATGATAAGAGTTCCATCTCGCGCTAATAGGTACTAGTAGTTCCGTTACATACGCGAAGATGGTGAATTTCATTCATTCATTCATTCATTCATTTATTCATTCATTCATTCATTCATTCATTCATTCATTCATTCATTCATTCATTCATTTCACTGAAGGAATGTCTTACCAAACGGTACAATCAATTGACTTTACGTCGCACCGACACAGATAGGTCTTATAGTGACGATGGGATAGGATACGCCTAGGAGAGTGAAGGAAGCGACCGTGGCCTGGTATGAAAATGGGAAACCACGGAGAACCACTTCAGGGATGCCGACGGTAGGGTTCGAACCCAGTATCTCTCGAGTGCAAACTCACTGCTACGTGACCCAATCCCCGCGGCCATTTGATTGGTAACTAACATTTGAAGGAGATAACATATATCTGGTGCTAACTTCAGCTGTTAAAACATTCTCTTTTTCTCAATATCGCTGTGAAAGACTGACAGAATAGCTATTATACTGCATGTAGAGATATTTTATTCATTATCAGCTTTATAATTCTAAAGAATCAGCTTTATAATTCTAAAGAAGTTAAGATCCTCTACTAAGCAGGTTGTTCATAATATTTTTGTAAAAATTTGAGTGACGGGAAAATATATTACATTCAACATTGAATATACTGAATACTCTTGAACAGAGGAAGGTGATATTGCTGACAAATGAATGTCTCCAAGCACTTTTGTCTGAGGTATTATATAGTACAAAATTTTAAAACATTATTTTTCTTTTCGACCATTCTTATTTTCGGAAAAACGAGTCGTTACATACGAAATGTTTATGTAGTTAGTGCAGCTGAAGGGAGTTTGCACTACAAGTAATTCTGAGGTTTGTATAATCAGTTACACATGCTTGTTAGATGCATTACCTACCTGGGAAGTTAATTATGCCTGGCGCAGTAACCTTCGTGAATCCTAGACCACCGTCATATGAGAACTGGTAAAAGTAAACTGGTGCAGAACTTTTTGAAGACATCTTCTTAACTCCATGCAGAACTCCTTCATGGAAACTCATATCTGTACACATCTGTAAGTATCAATATGAAGTATACTGTAGGAGAATTAAAATATTACAATCGTGTATCTAAATAACACAGTATTAAAATTGAAACGAATGAACAAAGTTGTACGATAAGGCTCCGACCTCTCCTCCCCTCGCGTTTTGTAATTTACGTGAACGATTTTACAAAAGAATGGATCTCTCCCACGGCAGCATTAGCATAAAAAACCGCCGTTTACAATAGGAAGTATGAAACGGTTGTATGAAACGGTCAGGTACTATTTTCTAGTTCAGGGGGTGTACGATGCACACCATCTTACGGAAATAGCAGCTAACTACGAAAAGTTGAAGAAACAATAACTTTTGATTTCAGAACAAAGGAACTATAAAGGTAGGCTATACTGAATAAGTAGCCAGCAAAGTGAAATGACTCCAGCAATTTCGGCTATTCGCTATCATTGGTATCAATAGAGGGATCGATAACAATATTGCAAAAAGTGATGTTAATATAATAATAATAATAATAATAATAATAATAATAATAATAATAATAATAATAATAATAATAATAATAATAATAGCTACCCTTGCTGGCGGGACCTAGTGTTTACATTGCACTAGGTTTTCTGGTATGGGCTGGAGCAATTTTGTTACCTTCATTGATCTGCCTCAGTCTTATCCTTGACTTTGACAGTATGAAAGTGACTGAAGTATGAGCGATGCTAGTAATGCCATTCCTTATGCAGGCAGTCCCTGCTATGAATTGTATGAAAATGTTGCTCGTAGGGTTAGTCGGTACATGCATTTTAGTGGGCTTGGCAGACTGATATGTAATAACAACATCTGAATCGGTGAGGAAAGCAACGGGGAACTACCTCACCCCCATCTACCTAGTGCGTCTCTTGAATGATGCTTAAGCCATCTATGACAGCTGATTGCGGAGCTGTTGAGGATCCAACCTGCCTTGGGAACGAGGACTGATCATGCACATTACCACTAACTACTTTTGCGATTTTCGGAGAAACGCTGAGGTGTCAGAATACTATTTTGCAGGAGTTCAAGTACGTGCAAGTAAATCTACCGAATCAAGGCTGGTGTAATACTGAGCTCCTTCAAATGCCACGAGAGTGAGACGGATCGAATCCGCAAACCTGAGCTCAGAAGGCCATCGCTCTACCACCTCTATCACCTAACCAAAATTTCAAAAAAACAAAAAACTCAGTGATGAATCTGTCTTTAGTCCTGAGATTATCAAGACTTCACCAGTGCTTTTGTGCTGAAGTGCAGCAAGGACAATGGAGAAAATAGATGAAACCAGTCCTCGGTCCTGAGATGGAATTCGTGAGAACCGAGCGAGTTGGCCGTGCGTTTAAGGGCGCACAGCTGTGAGACTGTATTCGGGAGATAGTTGGTTCGAACCCCGCTGTCGGCAGCCCTGAAGATGGATTTCCGTTATTTCCCATTTTCACACCAGGAAAATGCTGCGGCTGTACCTTAATTAAGGGCACGGCCACTTCTTTCCCACTCCTAGCCCTCTCCTATTCTACCACGGCCATAAAACCTATCTGTGTCAGTGCGATATAAAACAAAATTAAAGGGGCAAGAAAAATTCATGAGACTTACATCAGGATACACACGATGGGACCACTAATGAAACGAAGAAGTGCAGGTAAGATCCATGTTGAAATGCCTAGCTAGATGCCAGAAAAACCGGAAGGAGCTTGTGAACAGAACTGGAAGAGATGAAATCCCAAACCAGATTTTATGATACCAGCCCTACTAAGAGATTAACCGAGACCGTAAAGTCCAATAGGCCTAACACCTGTTTGTATTATTATTATTATTATTATTATTATTATTATTATTATTATTATTATTATTATTATTATTATTATTATTACTATTAAATGAGCAACTGAGCTTCTTTAAATACCATCGGAAAGAGACAGAATCGAATTTGCTAACTTAGGCACAGGATCTACTAACCAATTAAAAATATGGGTACCATAACCTCATTAATGAAACAGTTTTCAGTCCTGAGACTATCAAGACTATAAATAATAATAATAATAATAATAATAATAATAATAATAATAATAATAATAATAATAATAATTTTAATTGCCCAACCAAGGAGCGCGTTTGAACTTACATAGTACGTTTCTCCTTCTCTTCCCATCTCCTCATTCGTTCACTGGGCTCCTTTCCGGGTTCTTTTGTCATCCTGGACGTTTTCATTTAGGTTTCTTTGCAAATTTATGTTTGCTTACTAAACTTATGAATTTCGTTCTATCCTAGATTATGTCTTCGCTAATGCGAATTTGTGTAGTCCTTCGTTCATTCCCACTAACAATTTCTTACTGTTTTTCATGGATAGTGGAACGTTTAGAAGTTTCTTTGGCAGCCTGTTTTTGTCCATTCTGTGTAGGTAGCCACAGAAATATAATCGCCTTTTTTCTAATTGTATCTGTGAACTTTTCTGTGGTCTGATTAATTTCCTGTTGGTTTTTTTCATCCTAATGGCATTTTCATATTATTGTCCTAGGATTTTTTGATGTGTCTTTGTTTGTGATCCGCTGCCAGTTATCAGAGTTTCGGATACATAAAGTGCCTCTGGTTTGATGACTGAGTTGCAGAGTCGTAATTTTGGTATAGTTTTGTTGTTGTATCCGTTCCCGGCGATTTCGTAAACTATTTGGAGTTTAGCATTTATTTATTTATTTATTTATTTATTTATTTATTTATTTATTTATTTATTTATTTATTTATTTATTTATTTATTTATTTATTTATTTATTTATTTATTTATTTGCTTCTTGACTTAACTCTGCTGGTTGAATAATTTCGCCTCGATACTTGGATACTTAGAAGATTTTTTGAATGTAGTGATTAATGGTTGGTTCTTGAATCTCGACTTATTTCCTTCCATATAATGTGTCTTTTCAAGTGAAATTTCGATTATGGTTTTTGCCGCTTTCTCGCGAAGTTGTTCTATGGACTTAATGGCTTCTTGTCTATTACAAATGCAAGGTTATCTACAAACGCTAAGCAATCAACGTGTATTTTGTTTTTAAGAACTGTGCCATTTTTTTATCGCCTTACTTTCTTTCTTCAATACACGAAACACTTTTTCCAAACCTAGATTGAATAGTAGAGAAAATAATCCGTCATTTCTTCGTACACCAGTTCTGAATTCGATCGGTTCGGGAATTTCTCCCAGGAATGTAATTTTTGATTTCCTGTTGTTTAGAGTTCCTTTGATCAATTATCTTCAGTTCCTGTATGTCGACTTGGAATTCCTCCAACCACTCTTCATAAGATTTGTATTATTATTATTATTATTATTATTATTATTATTATTATTATTATTATTATTATTATTATTATTATTATTATTATTACTATTATTATTATTATTATTATCTTTTCTTCACGTTGTGGCCTACAGGGGAGCTCGTATCAATTTAAATTCGTCAACTTTCTATGTTTCCTATTCCTGTCTTTCCAACATGTCCATTAGCTTAGATGGGAATAATTTGAGGAATACCATACCAATATCAGGACGAATAAAGTAGTACCTTGTGATTACGAATTCTGGTAGATCCTGGAACAAGATTTTCATCTCAAGAAACACGTCGCGTCAGTAAGGGTATCTAGTCTTAAAAATCCCGCTAAAAACAACATGATCCTGAGTGGCACTCCAGAAATATCTGGGATATGGGTGAAGAAAGTTTACTTTCATTATTACTTCCAAATAATCACCCCGACTACTCAACCATTTTTAGTGGCAAACAAATTAACTCCTTTGGTCACACCCTGTTGTGAATATCATTTTATTTTGCTGCTAATACTGAGAAGAGGATAGAAGAGGATGGTAGGCCAATGTAGGGTATGGCTGCAAATAGGTAGCTAGTTTTAAACCCCTTAACAGGTTAGGATATTTTTTGCTAATCACTTACGTGAATTAGATCTCCTAAAGTGTCGTTGCTCAATGGCTTGTCACTGAAGTAGAAAGATCTGATCTTGGGTATCATCTCATCTCCACAAGAATCTTCTCTGCAAATCCTCAGTTCAGGCTTAAACGTTTTTGAAAAATCCTCATCAACCTCTTCTAATGTTCTGTTCTTTCCAAATATTCCGGCTGAAACAAGAACGTGAGTATAAGATTCTAGCAGCTATATATAGTTTCACTATTGATCTAGGAGAAATACAATCAATTTAACATTTAAAAATACAAGCAGAATATGTTTACTTTATTAAAGTAAATAAATAAATAAATAAATAAATAAATAAATAAATAAATAAATAAATAAATAAATAAATAAATAAATAAATAAATAAATAAATAAATAAATAAATAAATAAATCAGTCATCACAGATCTGCATTTAGAGCTGTCGTCCAGGTTGCACATCACGTAAAGGTAGTTAAATCTTGAATTATATCAAAGAAGTTGGAATTTTATCGAACATCTCCCTTGATAAATTATTCCAATCCCCTATTCCTCTTCCTATAAACGACCATTTTCCCCGATTTTTTTTCTTGAATTCCAACTTTATCTTCATATAATAAACTTTCGAAAAGTCAATTCACATTTACTCGCTTACAAAATGGCATCCCAAAACATCTGCCCTTTGACAGCTCGGAAAATTCTGTTTTGCCGATCTGTTTGTTTTGTTACTTCAAAATCTATACAGCCCAATGTTTGCAACATTTTCGTGACACTATCCTTTGTCGGAAATCACACACAGCAACGCATGCTGGTTTTCTTTGGAGGATCATTTCCAGTTTTCGAATCGAGTAACTCTGGTGTGTGTCCAATAAACTCGAACCATACTCTAATTAGGGTCGTACCTGTGATTTATGCATCCATTCCTGTACATCTTTACTAGAACCCAAATATACCCTCTCAACCATATGGAGAAATCTGTGACATTTAGTTACAATTCCATTTGTGTGATTCCCCAAATTGATATATTCCCTCACATTAACACATAGGTAGGCTACTTACAGTGATCCCTATGAGTTACTGTCACCCCATCGACACATTCATTAAAATTGGCAGGAATTTTACTCTTAGTAAAATGTACTGCCTGGCGATGTTAGTGCATTTGAGACATAAGTTTTAACCCCCCCCCCCCTCTCCATTATGAAAAATTCATTCCCTCACTATTCGGGTGACTGCTCCCTTCACGTCTCCCTTCGCATTTCAGTAGTCATCTCCGTTATCTTCCTTATCAATGGGACTAATAACCACGCATTTTTGCAGTTTTAAATATAATCACGATAATAACCACCACCATCACAGTTTGTTTCCCATGAATACTGAACAATATTTCCTCGTCACCGAAGTTGCGCGTTGATGGACATCGTAATAGAATTTGAAAGTCGTGTAGGCTATACATCCAGTATATAATACAGCAAAATAGTACAGAATGTAAAAGATCGGCAAATGGATATTCTATCATTTTTGTTATTTGCACTGTTTAAATAGAACTGATATATGCGAATATATCTGTAAGTCTCTGAAAAATTTTAACAGTCATGACTATCTTCGTTATAATTTCCCGAAGGTTAAGAATGCATGCAACATAAAATATTGAAAATAGTCTTTTATACAAATTTATGT